>NC_141818.1:4559885-4827385 GCF_982586985.1 Callionymus lyra | reverse complement strand
AGATATTTGTGCAGTTATTTAAAAAACAGTCAAACACTTGTTAGGTTTTTTCATTACATTAATTCTTTTGTAAACTTTTGTTCTGGCAGCATTAAACAGGTGATTTTGGGGGGTCACTCTATCAGGAGCGCGGACGAGGAGAAGAAGTCCAGGCAGTACAGAAACGTGACCCGCTGGGTTCCTCACCCCTGTTACGACGAGGATTTTTTGCTCAACGACCTCATGTTGCTGGAGGTGAGACGACCACAGGGAACATGAAAGTACACATAAAGGTTTGAGCGACAAGTAACTTCCAGGCTGAAAATCTACGTGAACTATTTATTTCAAACGTTATTTTCCATATGTTCTAGAAATATTTCTCTTTTCTTTTTTTTTTTACTTTACTTTTACTATCATTGTTCCATTTCAAAAAACCGCTAGTTTTGTTTGATTTTTATTGGGTAATATTTTGGTTAATTTAGTTTATATATTAAGTTTATTTTACGTTTTTACTTTTTAGAAATATGTTTTCTGACATCGGACAAATGCACCCTGTTTCACCGAGAAACCCAGGTATGACTGAACTACACAAAAAGTGCAGTAAAATAAACGTTTTTATTTTATTTATTAAATAATCCACTTAAAAAATTACTAAATTACTGGTAAAAAAAAAAAACCAAACCCAAATGACTATAAATGCATCGATTGGAAACTAAATTAAATATTTTGACATATTGAAAAATGGTACCTCATAAATATAAAAACGTTGAGAATGAACAAATTACAAATTTTGGAGTTCAAAAACTTTACAGACAACTTGACAATTTACAGAAAGATATTAATGCACAGCAGGAAATTAAATTAATTATTAGTTATTATTAATATTATTATCATTTAAAAAAAAAATTGACATATAAAAAATGGCACCTCATGTATAATTACCTTATGAATATACAAACAGAAAAAACAAGGTTGAGAATGACCTTGAAGAAATGAAGTTAATTTTTATAAAAACCCTAGATTATTATAAACGCACAGGAAAAAGCTGTTAAATTTCACAATTTTACTGCCATGATTCAATTTTTAAAATTTTAACATCCTAAAAAAATCTATTTTTTAAAGTATTTAAAAACAACTTTGGCATTTAAAAAAAATGCACCTAATATTTAATTGCTTTCATAAACCTAAAAACTGAGTTAACTAGAAAAAATGCACAGCAGGATATCCCCCCAAACACCCACCAAAAAAGTTCAAGAATTTACCGGAGAATTAAAAGTTTTAGAAATCTTCATCTTCCTCATGAAAAACACTTGTTGATGTTTCTTGCAGCTGGACAGACCAGTGAGGAGGACCAGGGCGGTTGAGTGGTTCGATTTGGAGGAAGCCATGGTCAAGCCCGTGACCTGCAGCGAGTGCATGACGGCCGGTTGGGGAAGAGCCTGCTATCAAGCCGAGGTGGGTTCTCCGATGCTGAGGGCCACCTCGCTGACCGTGTTCCTCCGGAAGACCTGCAATCAGGTCTACAACAACAGGCCCTTTATCCCCCAAGGCACGCTCTGTGCCGGGTCACATCCGGGCGACGTCCTGCAGAGTCCTTGGAAGGTGAGTCGCCTTCGCTGCTCGTTGCTGCCCTGAGCTTCACAAGCGTTTGTTCCCTGCAGGGCGACTCTGGAGGTCCGCTGGTGTGCGACGAGGCTCTGGTCGGGGTCACCTCTTTTGGGGCCCCTGACAAACCCTCCGTGTTCATGTACCTCACCAACAAACGACTCAAGTGGATCAGAGAGACGACCAACTCTTGAACACACAGTTAATAAATTCACACTGACGAGCATCAGTGTCTTTTTCATCACAACTTGAGCACTTTGATTCAATCATTTGTATATATTGAGTTTGAATTAGTTTTTATTAAATAATTTAATTCAATCATTTGTATATTTAAAGGTTGAATTAGTTGTTGTTAAATAATTTTATTCAATCATTTGTATATTTAAAGGTTGAATTAGTTTTTGTTAAATCATTTAATTCAATCATTTGTATATTAAAAGGTTGAATTTTTTTTTTTTAAATAACTTAATTCAATCATTTGTATATTTAAAGGTTGAATTAGTTGTTGTTAAATAATTTAATTCAATCATTTGTATATTTAAAGGTTGAATTATTTTTTTTAAAATAACTTAATTCAATCATTTGTATATTTAAAGGTTGAATTAGTTGTTGTTAAATAATTTAATTCAATCATTTGTATATTTAAATGTTGAATTAATTTTTATTAAATAACTTAATTCAATCATTTGTATATTTAAAGGTTGAATTAGTTGTTATTAGATAATTGTATTGAATAATTTGTACATTTAAAGGTTGAATTAGTTTTTATTTAATAATTGAATTTAATCATTTGTATATTTAAAGGTTGAATTAGTTTGTATTTAATAATTTAGTTTAATAATTTATTTATTTAAAGGTTGAATTCGTTTTTTAAAAATAATTTAATTCAATTATTTGTATATTAAAAGGTTGAATTCGTTTTTGTTTAATAAATTAATTGAATCATTTGTATATTAAAAGGTTGAATTAGTTTTTATTTAATAATTTAATTAAATTATTTGTATACTGAAAGGTTTAGGTTATTATTATTTGTTCATTTAATTAATTCTTATTAATCATTTAATTAAAACATTTGAATAGTATTTTCGTTCAACATATAGCTTTATATTCGAATTACAGTACAATTAAAACAATAAAATATACATTTTATAAAGTCATATAAAGGTTAGTATAATAGTCTAAGAATTTGGAAATTCTATGCATTAAATAAGTGTCACATCTAGAACATTTATTTATATAGTTTTATATTCGAAAATTTTGATTTTATTTTGATTATTTGAAACTACCAATGCATTCACAAAGAAAAGTTTGAATTTTATCAAAAAGTTAATAGAAAATAGATAAAAAAAAAACACGATTAATTCTCAACAAAACTTCATACTATAAAAGGAAAGTTAGACGTTACAGATTTTAACTTTCAGAATGAGAAATAATAAATGATCACTTTAAAAGTTTCATTATCTGAGAACATCATTTCATCTCAGTCATATTCTTGAGAAACTAAGGTTTGTCAGGTTCTGAAACATGACTTTGATGAGTCAAAATGACATTTTCAGACACAGAACACAGAGCTCGATTTAAAACCCCAAGAGATATCTATTCTATAACTGGGTTCCACGAATGCATGCGACGCCCTCTACCGGCTGTTACCTCTCGAGGTTGTCGCTGAAGAAAATAAAAAGATGCACTCGCCACCCAGCAAGGGGCAGTAGGTGACCTCTATAACAGGCCCTGTTTTCCTTTAGCAAGCCGGTATTCGAGCTCAGGGAGGCTGTCTGCTGGGCCACATGTGTAGAGGGCGCATTCGTGGCACCCAGTTATAAAATACATATCACTTGGGGTTTTTAAATCGAGCTCTGTGTTTTGTATCTGAAAATCTCAGTTTGACTCATGTTGGCAGGATGTTTCAGACCCTGACAATCTCAGTTTCTCAAGAATATGAGTGAGATGAAAAGATGTTCTAACGCCCTTTACCGGTTGTCTTTCTGACTTCCTTTACCCTCCTCAAGTAGCAAGCGAGCGCTCGTAATGGACACAGAAGGTGAAGGACGCGCTTGTTCTGCGTTAAAGTGGGGGGGGGGGTGGATAAAAAGAGGTCAGAACCTTCGGACAGAAGGCGGCGTTGAACCGGAGTGTAACAGATGACTCTTCAACACCAAAATGAAATGGCCACCACCCATCACCAAAGCTAGAAGCAGCGCCACCTTGTAGGACAGCTTGTCCAGCGGGGCCTGGTCTCGTGGTTCATATAAAAGGTCCCGTGAGCGCCCCCCGGAGCACAAACCCGAGATCCCAATGCGGCGGCATATGGCGTCTCGATGGTGGCCTGGAGACTCCATGCTCTGCACGTAGAAAACGCTTCACCAGAGGGTGGCTCGGAACTGAGAAACGGCCGAAACCCCGGTGGAAAGGCTGCGATGGCTGAAGCTGAAGTGTGCGTCCATCCTGGTCTGCAGGAAGAGCAGAACCTCAGCTATGGGGCAAGACTCCGGGGGAAAGGTCTGCCCAGCCTCGTGTGAAAACATGCTCTAGTTTTGACGCTTACTGTCTGCTGGTTGGACGGGGCTGGTGGGCTCTCCAAGGTGCTCACCCCATAACCGATCAGTGTGAAGGACGACGAAGGTCCCAAGGGACGTGTGCTTTCAGTAGGGGAACCTACCACCAAGATCAGTCCCAGAACCTGGAGCCTCACCCTCCGGAGAAACGGGAAGAAGGGGAGTTGTTGTGGGAAGGCGTAGAGAAGCCCGAGTCGGCCGGACTGGGTGTGCCAGGGCGTCCCACCCCGAGAGGTGGGATGCATGAGGAGGGAACATTGGATCAGTTCTCAGTTTCATGTTCCAGAACCTGCAGGGATGAAGTTAGCTGGTGAAATGTTGACGTCGAAAAGATCATAATCACACTGGTTTTTAGAACGTTTCCTTTCCTCACAAACACACTTTTACACTTGTGTGTAAATATAAACAAAGTGACGTCAGTGAGGAGGAACATCAACTGAAGTTTTGCTATGAAAAAGTTACAAATCCAAACAGGAGAGGCAAAAAAGACAAGAAAACTGAAACGTAATTGAAAAAAGTAAAAAAAAAAGGTGTTCAAAATTAAAGCCTTTTTTTACCCTAAACATTTGACATCTGTAACTTTTAAAAGTTGATTTTATTTTTAAAAAATTATAATTAAAAATGTATAAAAAATGTATTTAATATTTTGTGAGAGTCTTCATTCTTAACCCTTATGTTATCTCAAGATCAAGGTGAACCAAAGGTCCAAAAACCAATATGTTCTTCGGGTCAACTTGACCCTGAGTTAAGACAAGGGTTAAGAATGAAGACTCTCACAAAATATGAAATACATTTTTTATACATTTTTAATTGTAATTAAAAAAAAAAAAAAAATCAACTTTTACAGATTGTTACAGATGTCAAATGTTTAGGGGAAAAAAGGTGTTAATTTTGATGGTGAAAAGAGAAAAAGGTCAAGGGGTCATTGTTTGGAGTAATTCATAGACAGCAACGCAATTGTGTGTAAATTGTCACAATTTATTTCTTTGTCGTCTTCATGATCCATACAAGTTGCTTCTTGGAGAGAAAACTATAAACTCCTGGTCTCTTCAAGACGCCACATTTCTCTCCAAAAGAAGTGACACCGACCAGAGCGTTGTTGCACAACAGTGGCCCGCCAGAGTCGCCCTGCGTGGGGAACAAACCTGGAGTTAAAATCGGCGACGGTTCAGAAAAAACTGCTTCAATCATCTCAACTTACGCTACATGTGTCGTGACGCTCCTTTCCAACAGAGCCGGCACAGATCATGTCACTGTTTATCACTGGGTGACGGTTGTAATACTCTTGAGAGTCGCACGTCTTCCTGTCGATCACTGTCACGTTGGTGGACATCAGCACGTCAGAGCCTCTTGAGACCGTATTGCTGGTTTTTCCCCAACCAGCCACCAGGCATTTGGCGCCGGCTTCAGGGTCTCTGGTGGTTTTTCCCAAAGTGAGCCAACTCACCCACTTCGTCTTCTTCACTGCTTTGTTGAGCTGAGAAATATATATATTTTTAAATCTTTAACTCTAAAGATATTGATGCAACATTAGTGATAATCGTGAACTAAAAACCTAAACAGGAAAATAAACCTAAATCATTTGGACGTAGGAGACTGTAATACACGTTTGTACCACAAGGGTGTCAAACCCTATCAAGCAAGAGGCCAAAATGTAGAAAATAAGAACCAAAAATGAATCTTTCAACGCTGATTGAAGACAAAATAGATTGTTGGACGACATAATATCGCTGGCCCTGAACTTACCATACATTGTGAAGGGTCTGGTTTCTTGTTAAACTAAATTAAATTACATTTTTATTCAAAAATGCAAGGATGTAAGTACATTTTATTTGCAAGGACTAATCTCATCATAGTTTAAATAACAGCTAATAATAGAGGAAAACAGGTCCCGAGCGTTTTCTTAAGTGGTGAAGAAAAGCTTCCTTTTAACAGGCAGAAACTTCAAGCAGAACCAGACTTAGTGTGAATGACCTCCTGCTGAATTCATTTAACTTCTAGTTCCTTCTAGTTTAAATTCTGAAAGTCAAGTTTAAAAAAGAAAAAAAAAACAAGGACAGCAAAATAAATGTATTAAAAATGTATCGTATAGTGTTCTACCTCTTCGAGCTCTGCCCCCTACAGGCTGACGCTATAGGTTGCTTGAACTCGTAGAACCAAGTTTGTTTTTTTTTTACCCCCAGAAAAACTTGAAGAATTGAATGTTTGTTAACAGAGAATACAAACGTACAGGGAAATCCAAAGTATTAGTACTCAGACCATGTTGGGGGTAATTTAATATAATATATATAATATTATACCTTTTATTCTGTGGTTCTGCTTTCATTTAAACTTTTCTTACCTTCAGCAACATGAGGTCGTTGACTTTGGTTTCTTGGTTGTAGCAGGGGTGAATCTCCTGGCGGGAAACTTTCCGGACCTGCCTGAAGTTCTTCTCCTGCTTCTCTGACTTGATGGAGTGAAGTCCCAGAGTGACTTTTTTAACACTGAAAATAATCATTTTATTCAAACATTTGATCACAGATAGACACAAGGAAAACTTTCTTTTCTGAGAAAAAAAAGGATCTTAACATGTTGTTTTTTTAACAAGTTCTATCCAGTATTAAATGTTCATCTCACCCAGCACAGTGAGCTGCAGTCAAAACCCATTTTGAGTTGATGAGCGTTCCTCCACATGTTGGTCCGTGGTCCTCCAGCAGAGCGATGAAGGGGAGCGAGTGACGTGTCGCTTCTTTCCCTCCGATGATTTCAGCTGCATGACCTGAAGGGAAGGAAAAGATTGGAATGTCTCACCCTCGACATCTGAAGGAGTCTCACTCACTGAAGACCAGGACACAAGAGAGGAGAGCACCGGTGGAGAACAACATGCTCTTCTTGCTGTGAAAGACACTGAAACCCACCGTTGTTCTTAAACATGTGAAGGATGTGGTCTGACAAGAGAAACTCATGAGTCAGCAGAGAGGCGTGAGAGAATTTGGCTGAAGACGGCTGAGGTGAACGCAGATGACGTTCAGCAGCAGAAGTTTCTCAGTAAAGCGAGCTCTGAGTCACGTAGGTGATGGATGGAAGCTCCGTTGTGAAGGCTTGTGGTTCATCATCATCATCATCACCATCACCATCATCATCATCATCATCATCATCATCATCATCATCATCATCATCATCATCATCATCATCATCATCATCATCATCATCATCACCGTCATCATCATTATCATCATCATCATCATCATCATCATCATCATCATCATCATCATCATCAACATCATCATCCTCATCATCATCATCATCATCATCATCATCATCCTCATTATCATCATCATCATCATCATAATCACCATCATCATCATCATCATCATCATCATCCTCATCATCATCATCATCATCATCATCATCATCATCATCACCGTCATCATCATCATCATCATCATCATCATCATCCTCATTATCATCATCATCATCATCATAATCACCATCATCATCATCATCATCATCATCATCCTCATCATCATCATCATCATCATCATCATCATCATCATCATCATCACCGTCATCATCATTATCATCATCATCATCATCATCATCATCATCATCATCATCATCATCATCATCATCATCATCATCATCCTCATTATCATCATCATCATCATCATAATCACCATCATCATCATCATCATCATCATCATCATCATCATCATCATCATCATCATCATCATCATCATCCTCATTATCATTATCATCATCATCATCATCATCTTCATCATCATCATCATCATCATCATCATCCTCATTATCATCATCATCATCATCATCATCCTCATTATCATCATCATCATCATCATCATCATCACCGTCATCATCATCATCATCATCATCATCATCATCATCACCGTCATCATCATCATCATCATCATCATCATCATCATCATCATCATCCTCATTATCATCATCATCATCATCATCATCATCATCATCATCATCATCATCATCATCATCATCATCATCATCTTCATCATCATCATCATCCTCATCATCATGTTGTTCTTAAACATGCGAAGGATGTGGTCTGACAAGAGAAACTCATGAGTCAGCAGAGAGGCGTAAGAGAATTTGGCTGAAGACGCTGATGACAGTAAAACAGGAAGTGGAAATGAGCCGCTCGGACCTGAGTCGACTCGTGGTATTATATTTGTCCAAACAAATGCACCTTTAGTTGTACCAGGTATTAAAAACACAAGAGAGGGAAGAAAACATGGTATTTACTGACATTTACATGATTATATAAGAAACTTGGATAAAGACAATCGGGTTCATTTTCTAAAAGATTATACTATTTCTAACTAAACTAGAAAATTACTACTTCAATGATGGATGAATTTGATCTAAAAGTTGAATTATTATATGATTAAAATATGTTTAAAATGTAATTATATATTTTCATTTCGTGTACATGACAAAATCTAGACTTATAATATATACAATTATAATATACACAAATAAACAATTAAAAAAGGTAAATTTGTTGAAAATGGCGTGTATTTGTAGAGAGACAAAAACCCCTGAGTTATCTATCATAACCTCAGGTTCTACGAGTTGGTGCGAAGCCCTCCAACGGCTTCGCTATTGGTTTACCCCGAGGCACCGCCTCGTCTCTGAGAAAGCTTAATGAGCTCGCCACCCAGCAGGGGGCAGTCCACTTCCTATAAAGGCGGGAAGCACCCGCCGCACTTTCTCCAACTGAAAACTCAGCGAGAAGGGCGGCCGCTGGGCGACGAGGTTGGAGGGCTTCGCACCAACTCGTAGAACCTGAGGTTATGATAGATAACTCAGGGGTTCTACGTCATTGGTGCTCCGCCCTCCAACGGCTTCGCTATTGGTTTACCCAAAAGGCGAAGCCTGACGGGATAAATGTACCCCCAGCTGGACGCCGCTCCTGGAGCAGCATCGCTAGGGCCCCGCTGGCCCAGGGTCCAAACCCACTTGAGCCGTGGGCCCTGAGGGGGGCACAGCAGCGCTCAAAACAGTATGAGCTACTGAACCCGCCGTTACGTCGAGGAGATAGGCCTTAGCGAAGGTAGACATGGACGCCCAAGAGGCAGCTGAGCAGATATCCTCTGCTGCCACACCCCGCAACAGAGCCACTGAGGCTGCCACAAAGCTCACTTGCTCTCTTCGTGGTTGTTAGTGCCAGAAGGAGCGATACCTTGAAAGACAAGATATCCAGTGGGACTTGGTCAAGAGGCTCGAAGGTCGGGCCTGTGAGAGAGTCCAGTACCAACTGGAGATCCCACTGAGGGCTGGAAGGCCTTGCAGGAGGTCGAAGCCTGCAGGCACCCCGCAGGAAACGCGCCACCAAGGGGTGGGCGCGAACCGAAGCACCCTCAAAACCGACATGCCTCGTCGCTATGGCTGATGCGAACACTCTCAGTGTCGCCACAGTCCGCCCGTTATCCAGCAAATGTTGCAGGAAAGACAGGATAGCGGAGACCAAACAAGAGCTGGTCTGAACACCAGCGGGAGAAAATCCTCCACTTTGAGGCATAAAGCCTGCGTGTTGACGGGGCCCGGGCGTTCTCCAGCGTGTGGAGAACGTCCGGATCCAAAGTCCCGATCAGCTCGTCCCGTGCAGGAGCCACACCTTGAGAGGCCGGCCCAGCACCGGGGGCGCTGTCAGAGTCCCCCTCGCCTGACACAGGGCAGCGGGGCCCAAAGGGATGGCCCACGGGGCCCCGACCGCCATGCGCACCAGCTCTGGGAACCAGAGTGTCCCCGGGGAGTCTGGTGCCACTAGAATTAACCTCAGCCCCCCCCCGCCTCGTCCTCTGAATCAAGGGGAGAAGGAGCCGCGGAGGAGGGAAGGCGAACAGCAGACCGACCGGCCACCTCGAATGGGCTAAAGCGTCCACGCCTAGTGGGGGGCAATCCGAAGCCCTGAGGGAGAACCAAAGAGGGCATTTGAAGTTCTCCTTGCTGGCGAAGAGGTCTGCAACCGGGTGACCGAATCGAGACCAGATCTCGCTTGCCACTGCCTCGGACAGACCCCATTCGTCCTGGACGGCCCCCCTCGACAGTCTGTCCGCTACTGCATTCAGCTCGCCCGGTACGTGCTGGGCTCTGAGCGAAAGCAGGTGACAGTCCGCCCACAGCCAAATCTTCCTTGCCACACTCAGAAGGGCTGGGGATCTGACTCCACCTTGGCGATTTACGTACGCCACGGCGGTGGAGCTGTCTGATAGTACTAGGATGTTGGACCGTGACAGTTGGGGAGAGAGGTGAAGCAGGACATTGTGAATCGCCTTCAGCTCTAGCCAGTTTATGTGTCCGAGCACCGGACTGCTCCAGACCCCACTGGCGTAGGCCTGACCCGAGGTGCCTCCCCAACCTGTCAGAGAAGCGTCTGTAAACACTTGAGTGTAACGAAGGACGCAACCCAATGGAACTCTCCGCCTGAGGTTGGCGTGAGAGTTCCAAAACTGGATGTCCTGCAAAACCCGAGCGGGAAGGCGCACTTTCCGACCTCTTTCCCGCTTGAGGTCTAGCTTGAGACGACCAAACCATCTCTGAAGCTCCCTCATGTGCAGCAAGCCCAGCCGAACAACCGTGTGGGCTGCCGCCAAGGGCGGGCCATAGACGAAAGGGCATCACACAAGCCGCGTCTCTATCTCTTGAATCCACAGAGCATGTACTCGAGTTGGATTCACTAGAACCCCCACTCTCATACATAAACCGGCTCTGTGGGAGAGGCGCGCAAGTGCGCGTGAGACACCTCAGATGCGCGTCGTGCGTGTTCCCTTCCCCCCCCCCGGAAGTCTTCCCAACTCCCTGAGCACTTCTTAGTGTCACCGGAGCTGACAAAACCCGCGATGTGGAGGAATGTGCTGGAGAATTAACCCGGAGCTGAAGTGAGTTAGGTCGCGCGCGCGTCGGCACCGCATCACTCACCCGGTCCCGTACATTCTCAAGCTCCGCTGGCGGTCCAGACCTGCTCGTCACTCGTGAGATCCGACCGCCACGCACCTCTCCAGTTGATCGACCAGACGGGGCGGAAGTTCTTCGCCCTCGCCTGGTCTCAGGACGGCGAGAAAACTCGCGCGTAAAAACACCAGGTTGCGTCAGTTCCATGGCGTTTCTCCGCCGCCAAACGTGACATCCTCCACGGTGCCAGTGCTTGTAGACAGCGCTGTGGGGGAAGGAACAACCTCCGGTCAACATAGACATGTCTGGACTAGTTCCACTCACCTCCGCTGTCAAGCTCTGTCGGGCACGAGCGCTGGTCGACGCGGAAGTAAACACAGCTGACTCAGCCGGTCTCGCGGACCTCTGCTCGTCTGTAAACAAAACACATGTGGTTGGAGTCTGCCCCTCATTCGTGTGGACAGACTCCGTTATTACAGTCTCGGCATAACCCGGGCGAAGGGGTTTAAACCCTCCTTCGAACTGTGTTCTGGTAGGAAACTCTCGCCGTCTATGAACGGCGGAGCATGTTAGCTTAGCATTAGCGGCGAAAGTCTCTAATGACGCCTGTGAATACGTCACACTCACAGGCGGAGCCACATGCACACTACTAACATTTCTCAGAACGAACCACAGAAACGTCATACGTTCTCTTGTTTTATTCCCGACACATTCCCTTGAATGAATAGGGGGGAGGAGCCCTCGGCCGTCGACTCTGCTGCGGCTGCTGGCTCTCCGGCTCGCGCTGCAGATCTTGGCGACGCTCACTCGTCGCACGCCGCCGCTGTTGCCAATGTTGTTGGTGCTGCTGGGGTGGCTGGTCTCTGGTGACGCTTCCCCCCAGCACCAGATGATGATGCCGACGAACGGGATCTCCGTCTCCGCGTATCCCCGTCGCGCCTCGTCATCATGCCAAACGTGACGTCATCCATGACGTTTCTCCGCCAAACGTGACGTCATCCATGGCGCCGGGATCTTCTTGACAACGCTCATCGGCGGTCAAACCCCGTCAGCGCATGTCAACACGGAAGTAAACACAGCTGATCAAGCCGGTCTCGTGGACATTTTCTTATCAGGCCGACGAACGGGATAACCGTCTCCGCGTATCCCCGTCGCGCCTCGTCATCACGCCCATGCAGGTGATGGCGGAGCTGCGCCGCCTCCTGCCGGGCCATTCCTCTCAATGGTGCGTCCGTTCCATGGTGTTTCTCCGCCAAACGTGACGTCATCCATGACGTTTCTCCGCCAACGTGACGTCATCCATGACGTTTCTCCGCCAAACGTGACGTCATCCATGGCGCCGGGATTTTTTTGACAACGCTCATCGGCGGTCAAACCCCGTCAGCGCATGTCAACACGGAAGTGAAGTAAACACAGCTGATCAAGCCGGTCTCGTGGACATTTGCTTATCTGGAAACAAAGCACATGGTTGAGTCTGCCCTTCATTCGTGTGGACAGACTCCGTTATTACAGTCTCGGCATGACCCGGACGAAGGGGTTTAAAACCTCCTCCGAACTGTGTTCTGAGAGGAAACTCTCGCCGTCTATGAACGGCGGAGCATGTTAGCTTAGCATTAGCGGCGAAAGTTTCTAATGACGCCTGTGAACACGTCACACTCACAGGCGGAGCCACATGCACACTAACACCTCTCAAGTGAACCCGTCGAGTGCGCTGCAGGAGGGCCATGTGGCCTGCAAGAGATACTCACCTGATCGCTCTCGCATACCTCATGGTCGACTCCATGCAGCGAGCCAGTCGTCCTCCTCGTCGACGTCTGTTCATGACCGATGGACGACTCAGCTCGACTCATCAGGGCCCAACACGTTGGAACGTGAGCTTGTCGAGTGCAGCTCACAGGACTGCCTTTTCTTAAACAACATGGCAGTCCTGTGTTGATCATAATCATGATCTGAGGCGGCGTGGGTCGACAAGCCTCGAACGCTTCCCAACACTGTCAAAAGCCGTGGGAAGCGCTCGGAAGGCCACATAATCATCACGTGTGATTTGGGCCTCTAGGCAAAACGAAGCAGACATGTGTGTCTCCTCTTCAGGGAGTCTTCGTGCACACATGGTTCACTTCAATATTCATTCGCCATCATTACATTCCACTGTCAGGAGCTTTCTCGCTGAGTTGAAAAAGGAGAAAGTGCGGCGGGTGCTTCCCGCCTTTATAGGAAGTGGACTGCCCCCTGCTGGGTGGCGAGTTCATTAAGCTTTCTCAGAGACGAGGCGGTGCCTCGGGGTAAACCAATAGCGAAGCCGTTGGAGGGCGGAGCACCAATGACGTAGAACTGCTGGAAATAGACCCGAAATGTTGACTAAACAACACCTGATGAAGAGCAAAACAGACAAAGAGGGAACACCCTTGTGTTATCTCAGGATCAAGGTGAACCGAAAACCAATGTGTTTTTCGGATGACCTTGACCCTGAGTGAACACAAGGGTTAAGAATGAAGACTCACACAAAATATAACATTTTATTAATAGTTTTTTAATTAATAGTTTGTTTTTCAAATATAATCAATTATTAAAGTTACAGACGAATAGAAAAGTCAAATGTTTAGGGGAAAAAAGGCGATCTATTTTTCGATTTATTTCTTGGTCGTCTTCATGATCCATTCAAGTTGCTTCTTGGAGAGAAAACTAAAAACTCCTGGTAACTTCAAGATGCCACATTTCTGAGGTCCAAAAGAAGTGACACCGACCAGAGCGTTGTTGCACAACAGTGGCCCGCCAGAGTCGCCCTGCGTGGGGAACAAACCTGGAGTTAAAATCAGCGACGGTTCAGAAAAAACTGCTTCAATCATCTCAACTTACGCCACATGTGCTGTGAGGCTCCTTTCCAACAGAGCCGGCACAGATCATGTCACTGTTTATCACTGGGTGACGGTTGTAATACTCTTGAGAGTCGCACGTCTTCCTGTCGATCACTGTCACGTTGGTGGACATCAGCACGTCAGAGCCTCTTGAGACCGTATTGCTGGTTTTTCCCCAACCGGCCACCAGGCATTCGGCGCCGGCTTCAGGGTCTCTGGTGGTTTTTCCCAAAGTGAGCCAACTCACCCACTTCGTCTTCTTCACTGCTTTGTTGAGCTGAGAAACATTTATTTTTAAAATCTTTAACTCTAAAGATATTGATGCAACATTAGTGATAATCGTGAACTAAAAACCTAAACAGGAAAACAAACCTAAATCATTTGGATGTAGGAGACTGTAATACACGTTTGTACCACAAGGGTGTCAAACCCTATCAAGCAAGAGGCCAAAATGTATTTACTCAAAACAAGTCAGGAGGAGTCAAAACTGAATGTATCGGAAGTCTTTATTTATCTATCAATGGCTCATTTTAGCAAATAGCTTCCCTAAGTTAACATTAAAATCTTAGCTCCTGAGGAAAATACACAGAAAATAAGAAACAAAAATTAATTTTTCACAATGACTGAAGACAAAATAGATTGTTGGACGACATAATATCGCTGGCCCTGAACTTACCATACATTGTGAAGGGTCTGGTTTCTTGTTTAATTAAATTAAATTACATTTTTATTTAAAAATGCAAGTAAGCACCTAAGTACGTTTTATTTCATTAATTCATTAAGTTTATTGTAAGGACTTATCTCTTTTCAGTTTAAATAACAGCTAATTATAGAGGAAAATAGGTCCCAAGCGTTTTCTTAAGTGGTGAAGAAAAGCTTCCTTTTAACAGGCAGAAACTTCAAGCAGAACCAGACTTGGTGTGAATGACCTTCTCCTAGGGTCCATTTACCTTTTAGTTCCCCTGGTTTAAATTCTGAAAGTCAAACAGTAAAACAGAAAAACTTTTTTCTGTTTAAAAAAACCCTCTAACTACAGCAAAATACATCCATAAAAAATGTATCGTATAGTGTTCTACTTCCTCGAACTCTGCCCTCTACAGGCTGTCGCTATGGGTTGTTCTTTTCAATTGCTGAGAACAGTTAATGCACTTGCCACCCATCAGAGGGCAGTAGGCCGCCCCCTATAAAAGTCTACACATGAAAAGAGGGCGTTGGTTGAACTCGTAGAATCAAGTTTTTTTTTTTTACTCCCATAAAAACTTGAAGAATTAAATGTATGTTAACAGAAAATACAAAAATACAGGGAAATCCAAAGTATTTTAACCTTTTCTAGTTGCAGATTTAGAGATCAACAGAAGGTACACAGACCATGTTGGGGTTCATTTAATATAAAACTACAATTGAATAGTAGTTTGAAGCTCTTGACGATTTGGCCCCCAGGCCTGAGTCTGACACCTTTTATTCGGTGGTTCTTCTTTCATTCAAACTGTTCTCACCTTCAGCAACATGAGGTCGTTGATGTTGGTTTCTTCGTTGTAGCAGGGGTGACTCTCCTGGCGGGAAACTTTCCGGACCTGCCTGAAGTTCTTCTCCTGCTTCTCTGACTTGATGGAGTGAAGTCCCAGAGTCACTTTCATGTCTTTACTGGAGAAAAAACAAATATTAACCATCCAAATATTATTTGGTTACTCATGGTGGTCTCTGATAGAGTTTACATTTTAATAGAAGTTTATTTTTTAAACCTTGTTTGGTCGTAAATATCTCTATATTATCTTTAAATTAACTCATGACAAGTTCAAGTTCTTAACTTGTAATAATTGTTTTTAAAACAAAGTTCTTGAATTACTTGGAAGTCACTACTTACCCGGCACAGTGTGCAGCTGTCAGAACCCATTTTGAAGTGATCAATGTTCCCCCACATCCATGGGTCTCCTGCTTTTGAGTTGCTTTGTTTAATATATTAAATTTCACCAGAGCCATGTAGGGGAGAGAGTGAGGCTTCACCTCTTTCCCTCCGATGATTTCAGCACCATCACCTAAAGCAGCAGAGACGACTCAGTGTTGAGGGCAGAAGACATCATTCAGGTTAAAGCTAACTTACCTGACTGGGCACTGAGGATGATCACGGAGGACAGAAGAGCGACGACCTTCAAGTACATGGTCTTCTTCGTGAGAAGTTGACTTCAATTCTGGTCTGCTGAATCTGCTCTGCAGCTTTTAAACGCCCAGGGGTGCAGAGCAGAAGTGTTGTGAGGTTTCACACCTTTCTGCTGTAAGATCAGTTTCATGGAAACAACCTTTATTCTTATTAACTCTTGTGAACCACAGGGAATTCTTAACTATTGAATGTCACACTAATAGTTAATATTCACTCTTTTTATTTCCACATAGACTTGCATCTTTCTTACTATCTGAGATACCTGCTCATATATTTGACATAAATTCACAAAAAAATAAAATACAGAAGATAAAGGAGGAGAACATTAAGTAATTTCATTGTCTAAATTTAATTAAATTTGGTATTATTTTAATAAAATGTTGCCCCTTGCACTTGGCAAAAAGATAAGATAAATGTGTAAACCCCCCTTACTTACATGCATATGGTTCATACTTTTTTTAAAATTAGATTTATTTTAGTTGTCGTGGGGGTCTTTGGGTTCCACAACCTGATGAAGAGAGAGGGATGTGGTAAGAACTCCTCTTGCAATCTAAACTTGAAGCAACATTACATTACAACGCATTAGACAGACTCATGTCTTCATAAGAATATCTGTTCCGAACCAAGGTGAAATGATGGTCAATAACCAATGTGTTCTTCGGGTCACCTTGACCCTGAGTTAACACAAGGGTTAAGAATGAAGACTTTCACAAAATATTAAGTACTGAACAATTTATAAATAGTTTGTTTATCAAATATAATCAATTTTTAAAAGTTACAGATGAACAGAAAAGTCAAATGTTTAGGGGAAAAAACGGCGATCATTGTATTGGTCAAAAGAGAGAAAGGTCATTAAGGGGTCAGTGTTAGGAGTAATTCATAGACAGCAACACAATTGTCGATTTATTTCTTTGTCGTCTTCATGATCCATCCAAGTTGCTTCTTGGAGAGAAAACTATAAACTCCTGGTCTCTTCAAGACGCCACATTTCTCTCCAAAAGAAGTGACACCGACCAGAGCGTTGTTGCACAACAGTGGCCCGCCAGAGTCGCCCTGCGTGGGGAACAAACCTGGAGTTAAAATCGGCGACGGTTCAGAAAAAACTGCTTCAATCATCTCAACTTACGCCACATGTGTCGTGACGCTCCTTTCCAACAGAGCCGGCACAGATCATGTCACTGTTTATCACTGGGTGACGGTTGTAATACTCTTGAGAGTCGCACGTCTTCCTGTCGATCACTGTCACGTTGGTGGACATCAGCACGTCAGAGCCTCTCGAGGCCATATTGCTGGTTTTTCCCCAACCGGCCACCAGGCATTCGGCGCCGGCTTCAGGGTCTCTGGTGGTTTTTCCCAAAGTGAGCCAACTCACCCACTTCGTCTTCTTCACTGCTTTGTTTAGCTGAGAAAGATTTTTTTTTTTAATCTTTAACTCTAAAGATATTGATGCAACTTTAGTGATAATCGTGAACTAAAAACTTAAACAGGAAAACAAACCTAAATCTTTTGGACTTAGGAGACTGTAATACACGTTTGTACCACAAGGGTGTCAAACCCTATCAAGCAAGAGGCCAAAATGTATTTACTCAAAACAAGTCAGGAGGAGTCAAAACTGAATGTATTGCAAGTCTTTATTTATCTATCAATGGCTCATTTTTGCTCGTTTAGTGTGAATGACCTCCTGCGGAATCCATTAACCTTTTAGTTCCTTCTGGTTTGAATTCTGAAAGTCAAACAGTAAAAAAGAAAAACTTTTTTCTGTTTAAAAAAACCCCCCAACTACAGCAAAATACATTCATTAAAAATGTATCGTATAGTGTTCTACTTCTTCGAACTCTGCCCTCTACAGGCTGTCGCTATGGGTTGTTCTTTTCAATTGCTGAGAACAGTTAATGCACTTGCCACCCATAAACCTATAAAAGGCCTCACCTCCCACAAAACTACTAATTACTCGTAGAACCAATTTTTTTCACTTTTTAGTTTTCTAATTTATTTTTCCCCGAAAAACTTAAAGAATTGAATGTATGTTAACAGAAAATAAAAAAATACAGTTACTTTTTACAATCCAAAGTATTTTAACCTTATATAGTCACAGATTTCAAGATATTGGTTGTCTGATAAACCCTTGCATTATCTCAGAGTCAAGGTGACCCGAAGGCACGAAAACAAATGTGTTTGAGGTATCCCATAGGCCCTCATTCACCTTGACCCTGAGATAACACAAGGGTTTTCACAAGGTTCAATGGACACCGTCATCTCATCCTGGCTTCAAATCTCGATCAATGCAATCTGTCAATGTTGACTAGAAGAAAATATTCAGAAAAAAAATTCCTTCTAGTTTCCTTTTATTCATGTATATGTTATACATTTAGAGTCATTGCAACATTTCTGTGTTTAGAAGTTTTCTGGGAGCACAAAATCCTTAATAGGAAAATCCAATTTAATGGCTGTATACAAATAATAGTTTAGGTTTCAGATTTCTGTTTCAAAATTCAAAACAGAATCAACAGAAGGTACACAGACCATGTTGGGGGTAATTAAATGTAAAACTACAATTTAATAGTAGTTTGAAGCTCTTGCCGACCACATACAAGTTACTTTACGGGCCGTATTTGGCCCCCAGGCCTGAGTCTGACACCTTTTACACTGTGGTTCTTCTTTCATTCAAACTGTTCTCACCTTCAGCAACATGAGGTCGTTGATGTTGGTTTCTTCGTTGTAGCAGGGGTGAATCTCCTGGCGGGAAACTTTCCCAATCTGCCTGAAGTTCTTCTCCTGCTTCTCTGACTTGATGGAGTGAAGTCCCAGAGTCACTTTCATGTCTTTACTGGAGAAAAAACAAATATTAACCATCCAAACATTATTTGGTTACTCATGGTGGTCTCTGATAGAGTTTAAATTTTAATAGAAGTTTATTTTTTAAACCTTGTTTGGTCGTAAATATCTCTATATTATCTTTAAATTAACTCATGACAATGTCAAACTTTTGTTGTAATAGTTGTTTTTAAAACAAAGTTCTTGAATCACTTGGAAGTCACTACTTACCCGGCACAGTGTGCAGCCGTCAGAACCCATTTTGAAGTGATCAATGTTCCCCCACATCCATGGGTCTCCTGCTTTTGAGTTGCTTTGTTTAATTTCTTATATTTCACCAGAGCCATGTAGGGGAGAGAGTGAGGCTTCACCTCTTTCCCTCCGATGATTTCAGCACCATCACCTAAAGCAGCAGAGACGACTCAGTGTTGAGGGCAGAAGACATCATTCAGGTTAAAGCTAACTTACCTGACTGGGCACTGAGGATGATCACGGAGGACAGAAGAGCGACGACCTTCAAGAACATGGTCTTATTGGTGAGAAGTCGACTTCAATTCTCTTCTGCTGAATCTGCTCTGCAGCTTTTAAACCCTCAGAGGAATGTGGTCTGAGGCAAATGCATGAGGAGGAAATCGATCGACGTGGTAAGAAACTTGTAAACAACTTGAAAGTCACGTAGACGACATGTAAAGGTCACGGATGCAGACAAGTATCTTGTTTTTTTTTGTAGAATCAGAAGTTATTTGTTTCCAACCATCATCTTCTCACACCAAGAGGAACTGTTGAGTCTGAGTCAGTGTGAGGTAGAGTCATCAGACTCAGGGTTTCATGTTTAAGATCATCAACATCAACATTTTTAGTTAGAGAAACCAATCTACTGCTCATTAACGATTCCCAATATGTTTATGGTGTGACTGATTAAGTAGATCTATATTTAGCTACATTTGTGACTCAAGTTTTCTTCCCCTCATCCTCTCTTGTGTCGTCGACATTGCGCACACTCACACACACACACAAACAAAGACACACAACACCCCAACAGAGTTACACAAGAAAGAGCCATTAAAAAACATCATTTTCCAGTCCCTTTTGTTAAATATAAGGGGGTAGAAAAGACCCCCATGAAAATATAAATAGGTCAAACTTTTATTACTATAACATAGTTTGAAGATTAGCATGTAGAGCTTGTTCCGAACTCTCAGTGAAGATTTTAACCTGATAGTGTTAAATAAATAAATAAGTAAAACAAGTTTAAACAAGTTGGAGGTAAAAGTGCCAAATAAATCAGGAAATAGTTAAGAGCAGGCGGTTAGTTTCTCAATAAGAGCTAGATAATCATTTTCTTGTGTTTCACTCTTGTGTGAAGAGTTTTGAGATCAGGTTCATGGTAAATAAAGGAAACAGCAAAAGAAACACGAATAATGAACTTTAATCTCTATTTTTCATGGCTTCAACAAAAGCTTGACCTGCAGTATCGTTGATCAAACTAACTAAAGCAGAATTTATTTTTTGATGTTCTCGTTGATCCAAGCGATTCGATCTTTGGAAAGATACATGAACACGCCGGGAAGATTTTTATTTCCAAAGGAAGTGACGCCAACCAGCTTTCCGTCACAGACCAGTGGACCACCGGAGTCGCCCTGCAGGTGACAAATGGTTTTGAAAGCTCAAAGTGATTCACGACTTCATTTTATTCTGAACTTGGCTAAAAATGACACACCTTCCAGACGCCACTATTCTGCTTTCCAACGGCACAAAGAATGTTGATGTTAATGGCCGGGTCTTGGTTGTAATATTTTGTAGAGTTGCACGTCTTCCTGTCTATTATAGACACCTTGGTGGACTTCAGGACATCAGACTGATCTTCTTTGTAAGAAATATCTCCCCAACCGGCCACCAAACATTTTTTCCCAGCCTTGGGCTCTTTCTTAATCTTCTTGATAGTGAACGGTTTCACACTTTTTGTGATCTTTATGTCATTTTCAAGCTGCAAGACAACATAAATATTGAACCACACCGAGCGTATGTCGTCTATCTGATCATATTTATTTTGAAGCAAAACAATTCTGGTTCTTCCAGTCACTGTGTGAACATCTCAACAAGTCGACTCACCTTCAGCAACATGAGGTCGTTCTCATTTTTATTCTCATCATATTGATCATCGATCACTTGTTGGACGACTTTTTTCTTCTGTCTCGTTTTCTCTTCCTTTGTACTTTTTTTTGAGTGAAGTCCCAGAGTCACGTTCATGTCTTTACTAGAGAAGAAGCAAATATTAACCATCCATGCTTTGGTTACACATGGTGGTCTCTGACAGAGTTCAACGTTTATTATACATACATTTTCTTTAAACCTTGTTCGGTAGTACATTTTTCAATAATATCTTTAAATGATAAACTCATGACAATGTCAACCTTTAGTTGTAATAATTGTTTTTAAAACAAAGTTCTTGAATTACTTGGAAGTCACTACTTACCCGGCACAGTGTGCAGCCGTCAGAACCCATTTTGAAGTGATCAATGTTCCCCCACATCTATAGGGCTGTAGCTTTTGAGTCATTTTGTCTAATTTCTTATATTCCACCAGAGCCATGTAGGGGAGAGAGTGAGGCTTCACCTCTTTCCCTCCGATGATTTCAGCACCATCACCTAAAGCAGCAGAGACGACTCAGTGTTGAGGGCAGAAGACATCATTCAGGTTAAAGCTAACTTACCTGACTGGGCACTGAGGATGATCACGGAGGACAGAAGAGCGACGACCTTCAAGAACATGGTCTTCTTAGTGAGAAGTTAACTTCAATTCTGGTCTGCTGAATCTGCTCTGCAGCTTTTAAACGCCCAGGGTTGCAGAGCAGAAGAGTTTTCACACCTTTCTGCTGTAAGATCAGTTTCATGGAAACAACCTTTATTCTTATTAACTCTTGTGAACCACAGGAAATTCTTAACTATTGAATGTCACACCAATAGTTAATATTTACTCTTTTTATTTCCACATAGACTTGGATCTTTCTTACTATCTGAGATACCTGCTCATATATTTGACATAAATTCACAAAAAAATAAAATACAGAAGATAAAGGAGGAGAACATTAAGTAATTTCATTGTCTAAATTTAATTAAATTTGGTATTATTTGAAAAAATGTTGCCCCTTGCACTTGGCAAAAAGATAAGATAAATGTGTAAACCCCCCTTACTTACATGGATATGGTTCATACTTTTTAAAAAAATAGATTTATTTTAGTTGTCGTGGGGGTCTTTGGGTTCCGCAACCTGATGAAGAGAGAGGGATGTGGTAAGAACTCCTCTTGCAATCTAAACTTGAAGCAACATTACATTACAACGCATTAGACAGACTCATGTCTTCATAAGAATATCTGTTCCGAACCAAGGTGAAATGATGGTCAATAACCAATGTGTTCTTCGGGTCACCTTGACCCTGAGTTAACACAAGGGTTAAGAATGAAGACTTTCACAAAATATTAAATACTAAACAATTTATTAATAGTTTGTTTTTCAAATATAATCAATTTTTAAAAGTTACAGATGAACAGAAAAGTCAAATGTTTAGGGGAAAAACAACGATCATTGTGTTGGTCAAAAGAGAGAAAGGTCATTAAGGGGTCAGTGTTAGGAGTAATTCATAGACAGCAACACAATTGTCGATTTATTTCTTGGTCGTCTTCATGATCCATTCAAGTTGCTTCCTGGAGAGAAAACTATAAACTCCTGGCATCTTCAAGACGCCACATTCCTCAGGTCCAAAAGAAGTGACACCGACCAGAGCGTTGTTGCACAACAGTGGCCCGCCAGAGTCGCCCTGCGTGGGGAACAAACCTGGAGTTAAAATCAGCGACGGTTCAGAAAAAAACTGCTTCAATCATCTCAACTTACGCCACATGTGTCGTGAGGCTTCTTTCCAACAGAGCCGGCACAGATCATGTCACTGTTTATCACTTGATGAGGCTTGTAATACTTTTCACACTTCATCCTGTTGATCACCGTCACTTTGGTGGACATCAGCACGTCAGACATTTTCGAGTTCTTAGCACTACTGGTTTTTCCCCAACCGGCCACCAGGCATTTCGTCCCGGCTTTAGGGTCTCTGGTGGTTTTTCCCAAAGTGTGCCAACTCACCCACTTCGTCTTCTTCACTTCTATGTTGAGCTGAGAAACATTTATTTTTAAACCTTAAACTCTAAAGATATTGATGCAACATTAGTGATAATCGTGAACTAAAACCTAAACAGGAAAACAAACCTAAATCATTTGGACGTAGGAGACTGTAATACACGGTTGTACCACAAGGGTGTAAAACCCTATCAAGCAAGAGGCCAAAATGTATTTACTCAAAACAAGTCAGGAGGAGTCAAAACTGAATGTATCGGAAGTCTTTATTTATCTATCAATGGCTTGTTTTAGCAAATAGCTTCCCTAAGTTAACATTAAAATCTTAGCTCCTGAGGAAAATACACAGAAAATAAGAAACAAAAATTAATTTTTCACATTGACTCAAGACAAAATAGATTGTTGGACGACATAATATCGCTGGCCCTGAACTTACCATACATTGTGAAGGGTCTGGTTTCTTGTTAAATTAAATTAAATTACATTTTTATTTAAAAATGCAAGTAACTACGTAAGTACGTTTTATTTCATTCATTCATTAAGTTTATTGTAAGGACTAATCTCTTTTCAGTTTAAATAACAGCTATTAATATCCAGTTTCCTTTTATTCATGTATATGTTATACATTCTGAGTCAGTGCAACATTTCTGTGTTTAGAAGTTTTCTGGGAGCACAAAATCCTTAATAGGAAAATCCAATTTAATGGCTGTATAAAAATAATAGTTTAGGTTTCAGATTTATGTTTCAAAATTCAAAACAGAATCAACAGAAGGTACACAGACCATGTTGGGGGTAATTAAATGTAAAACTACAATTTAATAGTAGTTTGAAGCTCTTGCCGACCACATACAAGTTACTTTACGGGCCGTATTTGGCCCCCAGGCCTGAGTCTGACACCTTTTACATTGTGGTTCTTCTTTCATTCAAACTTTTCTCACCTTCAGCAACATGAGGTCGTTGATGTTGGTTTCTTCGTTGTAGTCGGGGTGAATCTCCTGGTGGGAAACTTTCCCAACCTGCCTGAAGTTCTTCTCCTGCTTCTCTGACTTGATGGAGTGAAGTCCCAGAGTCACTTTCATGTCTTTACTGGAGAAAAAACAAATATTAACCATCCAAATATTATTTGGTTACTCATGGTGGTCTCTGATAGAGTTTAAATTTTAATAGAAGTTTATTTTTTAAACCTTGTTTGGTCGTGAATATCTCTATATTATCTTTAAATTAACTTATGACAATGTCAACCTTTCGATGTAATAATTGTTTTTTAAAACAAAGTTCTTGAATCACTTGGAAGTCACTACTTACCCGGCACAGTGTGCAGCCGTCAGAACCCATTTTGAAGTGATCAATGTTCCCCCACATCTATAGGGCTGTAGCTTTTGAGTCATTTTGTCTAATTTCTTATATCCCACCAGAGCCATGTAGGGGAGAGAGTGAGGCTTCACCTCTTTCCCTCCGATGATTTCAGCACCATCACCTAAAGCAGCAGAGACGACTCAGTGTTGAGGGCAGAAGACATCATTCAGGTTAAAGCTAACTTACCTGACTGGGCACTGAGGATGATCACGGAGGACAGAAGAGCGACGACCTTCAAGAACATGGTCTTCTTAGTGAGAAGTTTAATTCAATTCTCTTCTGCTGAATCTGCTCTGCAGCTTTTAAACCCTCAGAGGAATGTGGTCTGAGGCAAATGCATGAGGAGGAAATCGATCGACGTGGTAAGAAACTTGTAAACGACGTGAAAGTCACGTAGACGACATGTAAAGGTCACGGATGCAGACAAGTATCTTGTTGTTTTTTTTAGAATCAGAAGTTATTTGTTTCCTACCATCATCTTCTCACACCAAGAGGATGTTTGAGTCTGAGTCAGTGTGAGGTAGAGTCATCAGACTCAGGGTTTCATATTTAAGATCATCAACATCAACATTTTTAGTTAGAGAAACCAATCTACTGCTCATTAACGATTCCCAATATGTTTATGGTGTGACTGATTAAGTAGATCTATATTTAGCTACATTTGTGACTCAAGTTTTCTTCCCCTCATCCTCTTCTGCTTCGTCTACATTGCGCACACCCCCCCCCCACACACACACACACACAAAGACACACAACACCCCAAAAGAGCTACACAAGAAAGAGCCATTAGAAAACATCCTTTTCCAGTCCCTTTTGTTAAATATAAGGGGGTAGAAAAGACCCCCATGAAAATATAAATAGGTCAAACTTTTATTACTATAACATAGTTTGAAGATTAGCATGTAGAGCTTGTTCCGAACTCTCAGTGAAGATTTTAACCTGATAGTGTTAAATAAATAAATAAGTAAAACAAGTTTAAACAAGTTGGAGGTAAAAGTGCCAAATAAATCAGGAAATAGTTAAGAGCAGGCGGTTAGTTTCTCAATAAGAGCTAGATAAAAGAAACAGCAAAAGAAACACGAATAATGCTCTTTAATCACTATTTTTCATGGCTTCAACAAAAGCTTGACCTGCAGTATCGTTGATCAAACTAACTAAAGCAGAATTTATTTTTTGATGTTCTCGTTGATCCAAGCGATTCGATCTTTGGAAAGATACATGAACACGCCGGGAAGATTTTTATTTCCAAAGGAAGTGACGCCAACCAGCTTTCCGTCACAGACCAGTGGACCACCGGAGATCAGTTACATGGAAACAACCGTTATTCTAATGAACTCTTGTGAACCACAGGACATTTTCATACATATCTGAAATGTCTTATGTTACTCAAGTATACTGTATATATATCAAAAGAAGTAAATTAATTGTATTTTTGGTGCTTAAATGAAAAACAACCTTATTTAATTAAATTAAATGTGGTATTAATGTTGCCTCTTACACTTTGTGAAAAGAGAAGATTAATGCGTAAATCCCCTTTACTTACATGTACATGGTTCTTAATTTTATTGAAATTAGATTTATTTTAATTGTTCCTCGACCTGATGAAGTTGAAACTGCTCCAAGACAGATCAGATCATTCCCCCCAGAAAATCTCCAAACTTATCTATCGACGTTTATGTTTAGAGAAACCATACTGCTGCCCACCAACGATTCCCCACATGTTTATGGTTTGGCTGACCAACTTGAGCTATATGTAGCTACATTTCTCATCCTCTGCTTCTTCAAGGTCAAATTGACAGTACCCCCCCCCTCTAGGTAGCGCCTCCAGGCGTTCTACCCGGTCTTTCCGGGTGCTCCCGGTAAAAGTCTCGGAGGAGGGAGAGGTCCAGGATGAGTGAGCGGGAGATCCAGGAGCGCTCCTCTGGACCGTAGCCCTCCCAGTCCACTAGGTACTGGAAGCCCCGACCTCTGCGGCGAACCTCCAGGATCTTGTGGACCTTGTACGCAGGGTGATTGTCAATGATGAGCGGAGGAGGTGGAGGCTCAGCTGGCACACTGAGAGGACTGGTTGAGACGGGCTTCAGGAGAGAGACGTGGAAGGTGGGATGGACCTTGAGCGACGGAGGGAGCTTGAGGCGCATGGCAGTGGGATTAATGATCCTTTTGATCTTGAATGGCCCCACGAACCTAGGAGCCAGCTTGCGTGATTCCACTGGAAGGGGAAGGTCCCGGGTGGATAGCCAGACCTTCTGGCCAGGTGAGTACCTCGGGGCTGGCACACGGTGCTTGTCAGCGAGGCGTTGATTTCTTGTGACGGTGCGGGATAAGGCCGCCCTGGTCTGGTGCCAGACAGATCGACAACGTCGTAGGTGGGCCCGAACTGAGGGAACCGCTGCCTCCCTCTCCTGAGAGGGGAAGAGAGGTGGTTGATAACCGTACGCTGCCATGAATGGTGAACTCCCAGTGGCAGATGAAGTTAGGGAGTTGTGAGAATACTCCACCCAGGGGATGTGCTGACACCAGGAGGCAGGGTGACGAGCTGACACGCAGCGTAGAGCTGATTCCAGGTCCTGGTTGGCCCGTTCCGTCTGACCGTTGCTCTGCGGATGGTACCCCGACGAAAGGCTAGCCTTAGCCCCTAGGGATCTACAGAAAGCTCTCCATACCTGCGAGGAGAACTGGGGTCCCCGATCCGAGACAATGTCTACCGGGATTCCATGGAGTCTAAAAACATGTAGGACCAGCAGGTCTGCTGTCTCCAAGGCTGACGGTAACTTTATCAGGGGGATAAAATGAACCATCTTGGAGAAGTGGTCCACTACTGTCAGGATTACTGTCCTACCCATGGAAGGAGGGAGACCGGTGACGAAGTCCACAGAGATGTGCGACCAGGGGCGACTCGGCACAGGTAAGGGTCGAAGGAGTCCAGCGGGGGGGCGACGAGAGGACTTTCCGCGAGCACACGTGGTACATGCAGCCACAAACTCCAGGACGTCGCGTGCCATCTCCGGCCACCAGAATCTCTGCCTGAGAAACGAGAGTGTCCTTGAAACGCCCGGGTGACACGCTACCTTGTGGGTGTGCCCCCACTGAAGGACCTGGGCACGAGCTGGCTGCGGAACAAACAGTCTATCAGGCGGTCCAGAGCTAGGTCCTGGGTCACTCTCCTGGGCCTCCTGAACAACCCTCTCTATATCCCAGCTGGCCGCCCTGATAAAGCACCGCTTCGGAAGGATGGTCTCCTCTGACAGACCCTCCTGGGAAGGAGCAAACTGACGGGATAAGGCATCAGGCTTAACGTTCTTACCTCCCGGGCGGTACGTCAGGGAAAAGTCGAAACGACCCAAAAACAGGGCCCAACGGGCCTGGCGGGAGTTCAGGCGCCTGGCCTCCTGTAGGTAGAGTAAGCTCCGATGATCCGTTAAAACCAGAAAGGGTACCTCTGAGCCTTCCAGCCAATGCCTCCACTCCTGAAGTGCCGCCACCACCGCCAGGAGCTCCCGGTTGCCAATGTCATAGTTCTGCTCCGCTGGGGACAGCTTCCGGGAATAGAAAGCACAGGGATGCACCTTGTTGTCCCTGGCGCACCTCTGGGACAGCACTGCCCCTATGCCGGTGTCCGAAGCGTCCACCTCCACGATGAACTGACGGGCTGGGTCGGGGTGTCGTAGGATAGGCGTGGAGGAGAACAGCGAGCGCAGCCGGTTGAAGGAGTCGTCCGCCTTGGAGGACCAGGTGAAAGCACTCTTGGTGGAGGTAAGCTGGGTTAATGGAGCGGCAACCTGGCTATAACCCCGGATGAACCTGCGATAAAAATTAGCGAAACCCAAGAATCGCTGCAATTCCTTGCGGCTAACAGGCACCGGCCATTGAGCAACTGCCTCCACCTTCATGGGATCTGGCCGCAGCTGACCCTGCCCTAGAATAAAACCCAAAAAACTCACTGTGGGGACTCCGAACTCGCACTTCTCTGCCTTGACAAACAGTCTGTTCTCTAATAATCGTTGGAGAACGCGGCGGACGTGGCTGACGTGTTCCTCAGGAGAACTGGAAAAGATCAGAATGTCGTCAAGATAAACGTACACAAAATCACTCAAGAAGTCCCCTAAGACCTCATTGATAAGTCTCTGGAACACCGCTGGCGCATTGGTCAGGCCAAACGGCATGACCAGGTACTCGAAGTGTTCTAAGGGGGTCTTAAAAGCCTTCTTCCACTCATCGCCCTCTCTAACACGGACCAAGTGATAAGCACTTCTAAGGTCCAGTTTAGTGAATATCATGGCCTTGTTCAGAGGATCAAACGATGGGTCTATGAGTGGGAGGGGATACCGATTCTTAACGGTTATGCTGTTTAACCCCCGGAAGTCTATACAAGGTCTCAGGGACTTGTCCTTCTTACTAACAAAAAAGAACCCTGCACCAAGAGGCGAAGAAGAGGGGCGAATTAAACCGGCGGTCAGTGACTCCCCGATATAAGTGTTGAGGGCCTGGCGCTCCGGGCGAGAAACCTTGTACAGTTGACTACAGGGAAGTGGAGAACCAGGAAGTAGGTCGATGGCGCAGTCATAGGGACGGTGCGGTGGTAGGGATAGCGCCCTCTCTTTGCTAAAAACCTCACCCAAACTGTGATACTCTGGAGGAACGGAGGAAAGGTCAGGAGGGGGAGAGATGGGAAGTGGAGGATGAGAGGCAGTAGGTGCAGAACGGAGACACAGTGAATGACAATGCGGGCTCCAACCAAGTACCGTGGAGTTCACCCAATCAAAGTGAGGGTTATGGATACGAAGCCAGGGGAGACCGAGAACAATAGGAGAAGAGGGAGAAGAAATCAGAAGTAAACAAATTAACTCAGAGTGGTTACCCGAAATCGTGAGGGAAAGGGGAGTAGTCTGGTGAGTAACGTCGAGTAGTGGTCGGCCATCTATGGCGCAGACCGGGCGGGGAACGTCTAGTTTAACCAGGGGAAGGTTGAGGGAAAGGGCGAAGTCTCGGTCAATAAAATTGTCGTCAGCGCCAGAGTCGATTAGAACAGCTTCCGCAGTCGAAGTCAAGTCAACCGTCAATAGACCAGGTAGGGTGATCCGGTGAGTCGGGTCATGAGACGAACGAGTGTGTCCCATCCGAGCACTAACCTTAGGTCGACTGGGGCAGACACGTAGTCGATGACCAGGCTCGCCGCAGTACAGACACAGTCCCTTCGTGAGCCTGTGGGAGCGCTGTTCCGGAGACAAACGTGTCCGACCCAGCTGCATAGGCTCATCGGGTGGCGGCGTCGGAGTCTCAGGAGTCAACAGAGGAGCTGGTTGGTCAAAAGGGGGAAAAGAAGGAGAGAAAACGTCCCTGCCACGTTCCCTGCGGCGCTCCCTCAACCTATTATCAATCCTGATAGCTAGGCTGATAAGAGCCTCCAACCCCTCTGGTTCCTCCCGTGTGGAGAGTTGATCCCTGACTGCGCTACCTAACCCCTGGGTAAACACGGTGATCAGTGCGGGTTCATTCCAACCACTCTCAGCAGCTAAAATTCGGAAATCTACCGAGTAATGCCCCACAGACTCCTCGCCCTGTCGTAACCTGAGTAGTTTGCGAGAGGACACCGCGGGAGAGCGATGTGGTAGGTCAAAAACCCGGCGCATCTCGTTAGAGAAACAGTCAAAATTAGCTAGAGCCGGAGAGTTAGACTCCCACAGGGAAGTAGCCCAGTCCGCTACTCTACCCCGGAGGAGGTTTATTAGATAAGCGATCTGAGCGCGACCCGCAGAAAACGAGGAGGGCTGCTGGCTAAAAACTAACTGAACTTGGAGCAAAAAGCGTGAACAACCACCCACTTCTCCACTATAATATCCCGGCGTGGGTATCGTGGGTTCGCGTAGAACCGGCAGTCTCTCAGGTTGAGCAGGAGCAGAGACAGTCGGCGTGCGTACAGAGGCTGCAGCGGCTGCAACAGGTGCTGGAGGGGCCACACGGAGAGTCAACTCACCCACGGCGGCTGACAGCTGGACCAGCGCTGCGTGACTCTCCCGTGTCATCTCCTCGAGCGAACCAAGTCTGGTGCCTTGAGATCCGAGGGCTCGGCGGAGCTCCTTCACTTCCGCTGGGTCCATTTGGTGGCCAGAGAATTCTGTCACGGGTGGAACTCGGCAGGAGACCCAGAAGCGGAAGTGGACAAATATCCTCGGAGCAAATGTTCAAGCAAAGTCTTTTAATACTCCAAGCGGTCGGAAAGGACCGAAACAAAAAACAAATCAGGAACTCGGGACGAAGGCAGGACGCGGCTGGAGATCGGGATCTCAGATCCGGAACTAAAACAAAAGAGAAAAAAGACTCACTTGAGCAAAACAAGGCGCTGACAACGTCAGGGGTCTTCGGGAAATAGTTCATACGGAACACGAGCATAGAGAATCTGCGATGCCAACCTAGTCTGGAAACTCAATTCTCTGGCGAGTTCTTCAGGTCCGCGACGCTCCTTTTCTGTGGGAAGAACCCGCCATTCCATCACCCCCAGCCGCGCACCTGCCCGCGTCTGTCAAGACAAAAGCATAGACACGTACCAAAACAGGAAACCGACTTCAAAATAAAACAGGAAAACACCAAAACATGACATATCTGATCCATTGAAACCAATTTCTCAGCTGTGAGGTGACAAACCACAATTCTGCTTCTGTTCCAACAACAGTCTTCCTTAACACAGAAGATAAAGGAGGAGAAAATTAAGTAATTTCATTGTCTAAATTTCATTAAATGTGGTATTATTTTAATAAAATGATGCCCCTTGCACTTGGCAAAAAGACAAGATAAATGTGTAAACCCCCCTTACTTAAATGCATATGGTTCATACTTTTATTGAAATTAGATTTATTTTAGTTGTCGTGGGGGTCTTTGACCCCCCTTTGGGTTCCGCAACCTGATGAAGAGAGAGGGATGTGGTAAGAACTCCTCTTGCAATCTAAACTTGAAGCAACATTATATTACAACGCATTAGACAGACTCATGTCTTCATAAGAATATCTGTTCCGAACCAAGGTGAAATGATGGTCAATAACCAATGTGTTCTTCGGGTCACCTTGACCCTGAGTTAACACAAGGGTTAAGAATGAAGACTTTCACAAAATATTAAATACTAAACAATTTATTAATAGTTTGGTTTTCAAATATAATCAATTTTAAAAAGTTACAGATGAACAGAAAAGTCAAATGTTTAGGGGAAAAACAACGATCATTGTGTTGGTCAAAAGAGAGAAAGGTCATTAAGGGGTCAGTGTTAGGAGTAATTCATAGACAGCAACACAATTGTCGATTTATTTCTTGGTCGTCTTCATGATCCATTCAAGTTGCTTCCTGGAGAGAAAACTATAAACTCCTGGCATCTTCAAGACGCCACATTCCTGAGGTCCAAAAGAAGTGACACCGACCAGAGCGTTGTTGCACAACAGTGGCCCGCCAGAGTCGCCCTGCGTGGGGAACAAACCTGGAGTTAAAATCAGCGACGGTTCAGAAAAAAACTGCTTCAATCATCTCAACTTACGCCACATGTGTCGTGAGGCTTCTTTCCAACAGAGCCGGCACAGATCATGTCACTGTTTATCACTTGATCAGGCTTGTAATACTTTTCACACTTCATCCTGTTGATCACCGTCACTTTGGTGGACATCAGCACGTCAGACATTTTCGAGTTCTTAGCACTACTGGTTTTTCCCCAACCGGCCACCAGGCATTTCGTCCCGGCTTTAGGGTCTCTGGTGGTTTTTCCCAAAGTGTGCCAACTCACCCACTTCGTCTTCTTCACTTCTATGTTGAGCTGAGAAACATTTATTTTTAAACCTTAAACTCTAAAGATATTGATGCAACATAAGTGATAATCGTGAACTAAAACCTAAACAGGAAAACAAACCTAAATCATTTGGACGTAGGAGACTGTAATACACGGTTGTACCACAAGGGTGTAAAACCCTATCAAGCAAGAGGCCAAAATGTATTTACTCAAAACAAGTCAGGAGGAGTCAAAACTGAATGTATCGGAAGTCTTTATTTATCTATCAATGGCTTGTTTTAGCAAATAGCTTCCCTATGTTAACATTAAAATCTTAGCTCCTGAGGAAAATACACAGAAAATAAGAAACAAAAATTAATTTTTCACAATGACTGAAGACAAAATAGATTGTTGGACGACATAATATCGCTGGCCCTGAACTTACCATACATTGTGAAGGGTCTGGTTTCTTGTTAAATTAAATTAAATTACATTTTTATTTAAAAATGCAAGTAACTACGTAAGTGCGTTTTATTTCATTCATTCATTAAGTTTATTGTAAGGACTAATCTCTTTTCAGTTTAAATAACAGCTATTAATATCCAGTTTCCTTTTATTCATGTATATGTTATATATTCTGAGTCAGTGCAACATTTCTGTGTTTAGAGGTTTTCTGGGAGCACAAAATCCTTAATAGGAAAATCCAATTTAATGGCTGTATAAAAATAATAGTTTAGGTTTCAGATTTATGTTTCAAAATTCAAAACAGAATCAACAGAAGGTACACAGACCATGTTGGGGGTAATTAAATGTAAAGCTACAATTTAATAGTAGTTTGAAGCTCTTGCCGACCACATACAAGTTACTTTACGGGCCGTATTTGGCCCCCAGGCCTGAGTCTGACACCTTTTACACTGTGGTTCTTCTTTCATTCAAACTGTTCTCACCTTCAGCAACATGAGGTCGTTGATGTTGGTTTCTTCGTTGTAGTCGGGGTGAATCTCCTGGTGGGAAACTTTCCCAATCTGCCTGAAGTTCTTCTCCTGCTTCTCTGACTTGATGGAGTGAAGTCCCAGAGTCACTTTCATGTCTTTACTGGAGAAAAAACAAATATTAACCATCCAAATATTATTTGGTTACTCATGGTGGTCTCTGATAGAGTTTAAATTTTAATAGAAGTTTATTTTTTAAACCTTGTTTGGTCGTGAATATCTCTATATTATCTTTAAATTAACTTATGACAATGTCAACCTTTCGATGTAATAATTGTTTTTTAAAACAAAGTTCTTGAATCACTTGGAAGTCACTACTTACCCGGCACAGTGTGCAGCCGTCAGAACCCATTTTGAAGTGATCAATGTTCCCCCACATACATGGGTCTCCTGCTTTTGAGTTGCTTTGTTTAATATATTAAATTTCACCAGAGCCATGTAGGGGAGAGAGTGAGGCTTCACCTCTTTCCCTCCGATGATTTCAGCACCATCACCTAAAGCAGCAGAGACGACTCAGTGTTGAGGGCAGAAGACATCATTCAGGTTAAAGCCAACTTACCTGACTGGGCACTGAGGATGATCACGGAGGACAGAAGAGCGACGACCTTCAAGAACATGGTCTTATTGGTAAGAAGTCGACTTCAATTCTCTTCTGCTGAATCTGCTCTGCAGCTTTTAAACCCTCAGAGGAATGTGGTCTGAGGCAAATGCATGAGGAGGAAATCGATCGACGTGGTAAGAAACTTGTAAACGACGTGAAAGTCACGTAGACGACATGTAAAGGTCACGGATGCAGACAAGTATCTTGTTTTTTTTTGTAGAATCAGAAGTTATTTGTTTCCAACCATCATCTTCTCACACCAAGAGGAACTGTTGAGTCTGAGCCAGTGTGAGGTAGAGTCATCAGACTCAGGGTTTCATGTTTAAGATCATCAACATCAACATTTTTAGTTAGAGAAACCAATCTACTGCTCATTAACGATTCCCAATATGTTTATGGTGTGACTGATTAAGTAGATCTATATTTAGCTACATTTGTGACTCAAGTTTTCTTCCCCTCATCCTCTTCTGCTTCGTCTACATTGCGCACACACACACACACACACAAACAAAGACACACAACACCCCAACAGAGTTACACAAGAAAGAGCCATTAGAAAACATCCTTTTCCAGTCCATTTTGTTAAATCTAAGGGGGTAGAAAAGACCCCCATGAAAATATAAATAGGTCAAACTTTTATTACTATAACATAGTTTGAAGATTAGCATGTAGAACTTGTTCCGAACTCTCAGTGAAGATTTTAACCTGATAGTGTTAAATAAATAAATAAGTAAAACAAGTTTAAACAAGTTGGAGGTAAAAGTGCCAAATAAATCAGGAAATAGTTAAGAGCAGGCGGTTAGTTTCTCAATAAGAGCTAGATAATCATTTTCTTGTGTTTCACTCTTGTGTGAAGAGTTTTGAGATCAGGTTCATGGTAAATAAAGGAAACAGCAAAAGAAACACGAATAATGAACTTTAATCTCTATTTTTCATGGCTTCAACAAAAGCTTGACCTGCAGTATCGTTGATCAAACTAACTAAAGCAGAATTTATTTTTTGATGTTCTCGTTGATCCAAGCGATTCGATCTTTGGAAAGATACATGAACACGCCGGGATGAAATTCTTTTCCAAAGGAAGTGACGCCAACCAGCTTTCCGTCACAGACCAGTGGACCACCGGAGTCGCCCTGCAGGTGACAAATGGTTTTGAAAGCTCAAAGTGATTCACGACTTCATTTTATTCTGAACTTGGCTAAAAATTACACACCTTCCAGACGCCACTATAGTGCTTTCCAACGGCACAAAGAATGTTGATGTTAATTGCCTGGTCTTGGTTGTAATATTTTGTAGAGTTGCACGTCTTCCTGTCTATTATAGACACCTTGGTGGACTTCAGGACATCAGACCGATCTTTTTCGTAAGAAGTATCTCCCCAACCGGCCACCAAACATTTTTTCCCAGCCTTGGGCTCTTTCTTAATCTTCTTGATAGTGAACGGTTTCACACTTTTTGTGATCTTTATGTCATTTTCAAGCTGCAAGACAACATAAATATTGAACCACACCGAGCGTATGTCGTCTATCTGATCATATTTATGTTGAAGCAAAACAATTCTGGTTCTTCCAGTCACTGTGTGAACATCTCAACAAGTCGACTCACCTTCAGCAACATGAGGTCGTTCTCATTTTTATTCTCTTCATATTGATCATCGATCACTTGTTGGATGACTTTTTTCTTCTGTCTCGTTTTCTCTTCGTTTGTACTTTTTTTTGAGTGAAGTCCCAGAGTCACGTTCATGTCTTTACTAGAGAAGAAGCAAATATTAACCATCCATGCTTTGGTTACTCATGGTGATCTCTGACAGAGTTCAAAGTTTATTATACATACATTTTCTTTAAACCTTGTTCGGTAGTACATTTTTCAATAATATCTTTAAATAATAAACCCATGACAATGTCAACCTTAACTTGTAATAATTGTTTTTAAAACAAAGTTCTTGAATTACTTGGAAGTCACTACTTACCCGGCACAGTGTGCAGCCGTCAGAACCCATTTTGAAGTGATCAATGTTCCCCCACATCCATGGGTCTCCTGCTTTTGAGTTGCTTTGTTTAATATATTAAATTTCACCAGAGCCATGTAGGGGAGAGAGTGAGGCTTCACCTCTTTCCCTCCGATGATTTCAGCACCATCACCTAAAGCAGCAGAGACGACTCAGTATTGAGGGCAGAAGACATCATTCAGGTTAAAGCTAACTTACCTGACTGGGCACTGAGGATGATCACGGAGGACAGAAGAGCGACGACCTTCAAGAACATGGTCGGCTTGGTGAGAAGTTGACTTCAATTCTGTTCTGCTGAATCTGCTCTGCAGCTTTTAAACGCCCAGGGGTGCAGAGAAGAAGTGTTGTGAGGCTTCACACCTTTTACTGTGGGATCAGTTACATGGAAACAACCGTTATTCTAATGAACTCTTGTGAATCACAGGGAATTTTCATACATATCTGAAATGTCTTGTGTTACTCAGGTATAAAAAAAAAGAAGTAAATTCATTGTATTTTTGGTGCTTAAATTAAAAATAACCTTATTTAATTTAATTAAATGTGGTATTTATGTTGCCTCTTACACTTGGGGAAAAGAGAAGATTAATGTTTAATGATATAAATAGAGATTATTATTATTATTATTATTATTATTATTTACTTACATGTACATGGTTCTTAATTTTATTGAACTTAGATTTATTTTAATTTTCATGGGGGTCTTTAACCCCATTGTTTTCCTCGACCTGATGAAGTTGAAACTGCTCCAAGACAGATCAGATCATTCCCCCAGAAAATCTCCAAACTTATTCATCAACATCTACGTTTAGAGAAACCATACTGCTGCCAACCAACAGTTCCCAACATGTTTATCGTGTGGCTGAGCAACTTGATCTATATGTAGCTACATTTGTGACTCCCATTTTCTTCCCCTTATCATCCTCTGCTTCTTCTACGTTGCGCACACACACACAGACACAAACAAAGACACACAACACCCCAACAGAGTTACACAGCAAAGAACATTTAAAAAAAAACATATTTTTTAACAGACTCGAGATATATATCTAAAGAACTCCTCCAGCAATCTAAACTTAAAGCAGTGTGACTAAGACCTGCATCAGACAGACCCATGTCTTCATAAGAATACCTTTGTTCCAATGAAAACAACTATTCAGCAGTGAGTAAGTTTTATTAGTAATGAGGCGACAAACCTCACATTCTGCTTCTGTTCCCACAACCCGAGGAGCCCCCTTTTGTTCCTTGACCTGATGAAGTTGAAACTCCTCCAAGACAGAACAGATGATTCCCCCCAGAAAATCTTAGAACTTATTCATGAACATCAACAATGGTTTTTTTTTAAGAGAAACCATACTGCTGTTCTCTGATGCTTCCCCACATGTTTATGGTGTGACTAATCAACTTGAGCTATGTGTATCTACATTTCTCATCCTCTGCTTCTTCAAGGTCAAATTGCACCACCTGAGCAGAATAACACAACAAAGAAGCACAACAGGAAGAAACCTTGAGCAGAACCAGAAGTAGGTAGGTAGGTAAGTAGAACTTTATTGAAATTGTTTTTTTCCAAACAGCCACAGCAAATACAGCAATTTTTCACAAAAAAATAAATCAAAAATAAAATAAGAACAAGAACAAAGAGAAATAAAGAGAAAGAACAAGATCATACAATCTAAGTGTAAAGATAAAGATAAAGAACATAGATCAAAGAAAAATAACAAAGACAAAGGATACAAAGATAAAGAGAATATACAATATCAATCACTATCAATAAAGTAAGTAAGTAAGTAAGTAATATTTATTTATATAGCGCTTTTCCAGACCAGGGTCACAAAGCGCTTAGACAATCAAAACAATACTCAAAAAAGTACATACTTTAAAGATCAAGATAATACTGAGAACAACACAGGAGTTCGAGAAATTCAAGGAAAAGCCTGAATAAATGGAAACGTCTTAAGGTGTTTCTTAAAGGAGTCAGTAGATCCATCAAGCGCAAAGAGAGAGGAAGATCGTTCCAAAGCTTAGGAGCAACAGCCTGAAAAGATTTCTCTCCTCTGGTCCTGAGCCGTGTGCGTGGAACCATAAGTAGATTCTGATCCACAGACCTCAGAGCCCGAGCTGGGGTGTAAGGCTGGATCAGATCAGTGATGTAAGGAGGAGCCTGACCATGAATAGCTCTGAAAGTAAGAACCAGAATTTTAAAGTTGATCCTGAAAGAAACTGGAAGCCAGTGAAGAGTTTTAAGGATTGGAGAAATGTGAGTTCTCCTACTTGAGCGGGTCAGAATTCTCGCTGCAGAGTTCTGAATCAACTGCAGGCGAGACAGATCCTTCTTGTTAAGACATGAAAACAAACTGTTACAATAGTCCAGACGAGAAGAAACAAACGCATGGATTACAAGCTCCAGATCATGTTCCGACAACATTTTCCTAAGTTTAGAGATTTTTCTCAGTTGAAGGAAACAGTTTCTGGTCAGTTTTCTGCAGTGTTGAACAAGAGACATGTCTTTATCAAATACAACACCCAGGTTTCTCAGGCTCAGTTTGACAGACTGACCTAAGTCACCCAAGTACTGACTCAACCCTGGAATCTTATCATCAGGAGCAATCACCAGAGTTTCAGTTTTGTCCACATTTAGCTGTAAAGTGTTTTCACTCAGCCATTGTTTGATTTCTAGCAAACAATTGACTAAGCTGTTCAGCCTTTGGGGCTCAGTTGGGTCAAAAGAGCAGTAGAGCTGGATGTCATCAGCAAAAATGTGATAAGAAACATCTGGAAATCTAAGTTGATCTATCTATATACAGGCAGAGATGATGGAACAAAATAGATCAGGGACACCAGGGTCCGGCCATGGTGAGAATCCTAGACCAGTTAGGACTGTCATGGAAAGGTAAAGTAGATCGTGAACTAGTGCTGAGGGGGAGATGGAGAGGAAGAGGGCGAGTTTATAAAAATATCTGTTCCATTGTTACCAATTTCTCAGCAGTGAGGTGAGAAACCACAATTCTGCTTCTGTTCCCACAACAGAGGAGCCAATGAGAGACAAGCAGACGACGACATAAGACAGATATGTATCATAACTCTGACAACACATTGATCGTTTCACGTCCTGCTAAGATGGCCGTCTATGTGTCCTCACTGATCCAAGTCTTCTTTTAGAGACACCATACTTCTGCTCACTTATTCTTCCCTGCATGTTCATGTGTGACTGATGGTCATCAAACTCTCACTCTTCAAGGTCCCATTGAACAGTTGAAAATATCAGGGTACTAAACACAACTGTCCACACCACAATAAACATGAATCCAAATTAGGGAAGAAGACGTTGTAGGACTGAGAGTAGTAAAACACACAAAGAATGCAAACACAGGGAACAACAAACACCATGGGTCATAATGCAGTGAAAGTTTATACTTATCTCCTAAAAGAAAAAAATGTTACATGACATTATAAACTCTAGTATCTAAAGCTGATTTGTTTTCATCAATATCTTATATATTTTCTGCTATATAGATTTTATCACCATTTAAATGTATTTAAAGGGCAACTATTTAATGTGAAAACCCAACTCTCCTGACTCACTCACTCACTCATGTCTTCCTCTCCAAGATGCAGTAAGATCATTTTTTTCTGAATGTAAACATTTCAATGAAAATAGAGTTTTGTACAAAAGGACACAGACTGATGAGTACAATAGTAGTACAAGATCAATTTAATCTTAATGACAAGCACATACTTTTAGTGCCAGAGTTGTAAACCCTCAGGGGTGCAGAGGAGAAGCGTTGAGCGTTTTCACACCTTTCTGCTGTGAGACCAGTTTCATGGAAACGACCTTTGGTTAATATTCACTATAAATGTGTAAACCCCCTTTGCATATGGTTCATACTTTAATTGAAATTAGAATTATTTTAATTATCGTGGGGGTCTTTAACCCCCCCTTGTGTTCCGCAACCTGATGAAGAGAGACGGATGTGGTAAGAACTCCTCTTGCAATCTAAACTTGAAGCAACTTACATTACAATTACATTACAACACGCACTAGACAGACTCATGTCTTCATAAGAATATCCGTTCCATAGAAACCGATTGCTCAGCAGTAAGGTGAGAAACCTCAATTCTGCTTATGTTTCCATCACTGAGGAGCCAATGAGAGACAAGCAGACGACCACAAAAAGACAGATATGTATCACAGCTCTGACAACACACGGATGATCTCACATCCGGCGGCTAAAGTCTCTCTTGGCGTATGTCTGTCATTAAAAAATAAAGATATTATTATCACCACCTCAACACACACACACACATGCACGCACACACAAAGAACACCCCAAAGTCATCGAGTTTATCTGAACAATCCAACCGGTTTTCAAACCACATAGCAGCTTAAGTCAGACTCTAGGAGGGAGATTTTACAGCCTAATAATTACATATGTATTCAATTGTGTATCCTAAGTGGGAATACTTTAATAGTTTTTCAGTTTTGTTTAGATAATGTTTGAGTGTTGGAGGAAATTGCTGCTAAATTCTAGTTAAAAAAAAAAAGGATTTAAGATGTATAAATAAACATCTGAAGATCAAACCTAAAGATGGATATCTCATAGTGAATCCCTTCAGTCCTGTTGTGCCACGTCTCACCACTAGGGCGCAGCATCATTGTTCAAGAGAGCTCGACCTTGACTGACTCCAAAGCTGTTTACATACGTATGTGTTGTTGTTTCTTTGTGTATCTTAAACAGCTAAACATTCAAAATTAGAAACTTATTTTTGTAAAGAAGAATAGTTTTGTTACTATAATCTCATGCATGTTTTGATTCCCACAGAGGAAAATGTCAAAGGTTACAGATATATTGGGCGACATGTTTGTGTTTGTGTTTCCTGTCTTCAAAAATGTCCTTAAATCCTCTGTGTGTCTGTGTTTCGTACAAACCGAGGGTGGGTCAAAACCGACCCTAAGAGATGACCTAAAAAAACAAAGGTCATAATGTTTTGGCTAAGCAGTGTAAATTCCAGTACGTCCAGACTGGGGTAGGGGTGTGGGGGGTAGGCTTACACAGAAGACAGAAATAACTAATTTTGTTTTCTGGAAGTGCAGAGAAGGACGAGTATGAGAAGCAGAAGTGAAAGCGAAGCGATCAGACTCATGTGATCCTGAACACAATGTTCTCCTGGTTTACTGTAATAAGGTCATGATGAAAACCACTTCCTGCTGCCGGCTCTTAACGATGATCTGAAGTGGTTGACAATAGAATGTAGATTATTTCAGATTACTTGTAAAATCTGTGTCAAAATAAAACAGAAAGTAAAGTTTTCAGGAGGAAACACAACCAGACCTAGAGTGACCGTTAAAAACAAGGTGAAGGTAAATGGAGCTACGAGGACCCAACACTTACTTTAGACCTCCTCTGCCAACGACAGGAAGTCATTTGTCAACAGAAACCAACATCCACACAAGGTTTCCTTTTATCGTTTAAAGAGCCATTTTGGACGTTTTCCCGTCAAAATAAAACCGAAACTCCATTTGAAATATGAACCGAAGCTAAGTCCCATAAAACCTATTAGATAAAAAACAGGATGAAAATGGTGGTTTGGCTAAAATATACGTGGTAAACAAAGTGTGTCTTAAACAAAGGTGTTAGGAAGTCACATGTGGCTCTGAGGCCGCGGGTTCCAGACCCTAATACTGACCTGGGTGTTGGAGTAGCAACAACAAGTGTTGCCAAATCTCTTTCAGTGCAAACGCTCAGTTATATGGGTGTAAGAAAATATGTTGTATACATATATGTGTATATGTATACAATTTCGATTTTGGGTTGCAATTAAACTAATTGGCCACTAGATGGCAGCAGTCATAACATCCTCCTTAGCTACAGAAACAAGGAAATTCTGGCGATGTCTGAGGACGAGAGGATACGGTGGACTCCATCAGCTTTTAAAGCTAATGTTTGGACATATTTTGGTTTGAAAACAAATGAAAGCTTTTACTACTTCGTCAAGAGTCATTCATTCATTCATTGCCAACCGCTTTATCCCGGGGTCGGGGTCGCGAGGGGACTGGAGCCTATCCCAGAGTCATAGGGCGAGAGGCAAGGGACACCCTGGACAGGACAACAGGGCACACAAAGACAGACAACCATTCATACACGCTCTCATACCAGTCATGAGGTCTGTAACTTCTGCAACACCGGAGTCAAGTACTCGACAATACTAAGTAAGTAAGTAAGTAAGTAATATTTATTTATATAGCGCTTTTCGAGACCACGGTCACAAAGCGCTTAAACAATCAAAACAATACTCAAAAAGGTAGATACTTTAAAGATCAAGATAATACTGAGAACAACACAGGAGTTCGAGAAATTCAAGGAAAAGCCTGAACAAATAGAAACGTCTTAAGATGTTTCTTAAAGGAGTCAGTAGATCCATCAAGCGCAAAGAGAGAGGAAGATTGTTCCAAAGCTTAGGAGCAACAGCCTGAAAAGATTTCTCTCCTCTGGTCCTGAGCCGTGTGCGTGGAACCATCAGTAGATTCTGATCCACAGACCTCAGAGCCCGAGCTGGGGTGTAAGGCTGGATCAGATAAGTGATGTAAGGAGGAGCCTGACCATGAATAGCTCTGAAAGTAAGAACCAGAATTTTAAAGTTGATCCTGAAAGAAACTGGAAGCCAGTGAAGAGTTTTAAGGACCGGAGAGATGTGAGTTCTACTAGAGCGGGTCAGAATTCTCGCTGCAGAGTTCTGAATCAACTGCAGACGAGACAGCTCCTTCTTGTTAAGACATGAAAACAAACTGTTACAATAGTCCAGACGAGAAGAAACAAACGCATGGATTACAAGCTCCAGATCATGTTCCGACAACATTTTCCTAAGTTTAGAGATTTTTCTCAGTTGAAGGAAACAGTTTCTGGTCAGTTTTCTGCAATGTCGAACAAGAGACATGTCTTTATCAAATACAACACCCAGGTTTCTCAGGCTCAGTTTGACAGACTGACCTAAGTCACCCAAGTACTGACTCAACCCTGGAACCTTATCATCAGGAGCAATCACCAGAGTTTCAGTTTTGTCCACATTTAGCTGTAAAGTGTTTTCACTCAGCCATTGTTTGATTTCTAGCAAACAATTGACTAAGCTGTTCAGCCTCTGGGGCTATATACTTGTTACTATAGTATCACAATATGTCGTATCAATGCCCCTCTATCGTGAAATGTACGGAATCACCAGATTCAATACCAAACCTGTTGATAACTGTGAAATGTAATTGAATCTCACCTTGAAAACTATAACTTAATCATCTAGATAAAGGTGAAAAAACACCAGTAGAACAGAGCAAGGCAACTCCATCCACCCATACTTGGAAAGGCTGTAGAAGAATGGATGGACAACACTACCAACATCTAACATCTGATTTAGGTCCTTTATTATATTTGCTGTACTTGGTTCCCCTGGGTAATATAATTCAGAGATTTCCTGATGTTTCTTACCCTTTTTTTCTGATCACATCCAGCTCTACTGCTCTTTTGATCCAACTGAGGCCCAAACGCTGAACTTAGTCAATTGTTTGCTAGAAATCAAACAATGAGTGACTTAGGTCAGTCTGTCAAACTGAGCCTGAGAAGCCTCTTGTTCAACACTGCAGAAAACTGACCAGAAACTGTTTCCTTCAACTGAGAAAAATCTCTAAACTTAGGAAAATGATGTCACAACATGATCTGGAGCTTGTAATCCATGTGTTTGTGTCTTCTCGTCTGGACTATTGTAACAGTTTGTTTTCATGTCTAAACAAGAAGGATCTGTCTCGCCTGCAGTTGATTCAAAACTCTGCAGCGAGAATTCTGACCCGCTCTAGTAGAAGAACTCACATTCCTCCGATCCTTAAAACTCTTCACTGGCTGCCAGTTTCTTTCAGGATCAAATTAAAAATTCTGGTTCTTAATTGCAGAGCTATTCATGGTCAGACTCCTCCTTACATCAGTGATCTGATCCAGCCTTACACCCCAGCTTGGGCTCTGAGGTCTGTGGATCAGAATCTACTGATGGTTCCTGAACACGCTTCCGGACCAGAGGAGAAATCCTTCCAGGCTGTTGCTCCTGTGTTTGTCTTATGTTGTCTTGATCTTTTAAAGTATATATTTTAACTGTGTATTGTTTTTGATTGTTATAGCGCTTTGTGACCCTGGTCTAAAAAGGAGCTTTACAAATAACCATTACTTACTTACTTAGGAGACCTAAGATACTTGGTCTTCGCCTTGACTGAACCTCCTCCGCCGTTCCACAGTTGCTCAGTAAAACATCCATAACACCTTCATCTTCAAACAATTGTAAAGAAAACATCTCATTAATATCAAACTGCTCTAAAAACCTGTTCCTGATTCCAACTTCTGCATGTATTACTGTTTAATAGAAAACGCTGACGATGCAGGAATTCTTGGCTCACGGATGAAAGGAAATAAAAAAGTCTGTGGAACGAAACGCACTTGACCTGGTTTCTCAAGTGACTCGGCAAAGCCGCTCTCAACAACATAGATCGTGTTTCTTATTTATTCCTCTGTGATGCAACAGCTGTTCCGGGCTTGGTCAACATTAGAGGTCACAGCCTGTGTCGGACGGATCACATATTCTGTGTTTGTTATTGTCCACATGTGTCCTGTCATAGGTATGTGTTGTAACTCAGCAGCAGACATATGACCAATCAGAGGAGAGTATTTGGATCATGTCATAAAGCTTAATGTCATCGTCTTTGTGTAGGTTTTAAAGGTGAAAAAACAAAACAATATCAGCTTTATTTTGTACTTTGCTGCCTAAAAAGTAAATGATCACAGGATTCAGATCCAGATATTTTAAGATGCTGCTGGTTGTTGTGTTGCAATGACACATTTTCATTGGAACAAAGGAAGAAGGAATCGCTGAAGGTAAGAAGATTAGTCTGAAAACTAACTGTTCGCATTCATTTGTAGTGGAAAGACACGAGTAAAACAAAATAAATATTTTAACAAATACTTATTCTGAGGACTAGAATTCCCTCTCCTTAGATAAGTTGATCATTGGGAGAAATAGTCTTGCATTTGTCCCGGGACCTCCTCCTAAATGTGTCCATGTATTGACTTGGACCGGTGGTAGTATCGGACAGGAAGTAGAGATTCAAGCACATTTCCTGTTGTCCAGCTTTCAACATCATAGTTCTAGAAAGCAGAAATTAAACATAGTTTTTGGTTACAAAAAAAATAAAATAAAAGGAGTTTTAATATAAAAAAGAAAAAAAGGACATTATAGAATAAGCTTAAGATGTCATTTAATCGAATATTTTTATTTATTATATTAAAGTTTCCCGAAGAAAAAGAAAACCTTTTCATAACATCAAATAATCAAAATATGAAATGTAGTTATGCCGTAAAATTATGAAATAAATCTAAATAATCGAGTTTATTCTATAATATTCATTTCAAATAAACATTTTGGAAATATGATACAAAAAAAAAACTATTTTCAAAATCTTCCCCACCCAGTTTCTTTGGGAAAGAAGTGGGGGACACCCTGGACAGGACGCTAGTCTCTAGCAGTGCACACACACACACACACACACACAACCATTCACACAAAATCACTCATACCCAAGTTATCAATCAACCTCTGTATGTTTTTGGACTGTGGGAGGAAACCGGAGTGCCCAGAGTAAACCCACGCAACACAGGGAGAACATGCAAACAGAAGTTGCCTTCCTCCCGACCCGAGGATCTTTGAAAACTTAAATGCGTGGCATGAACGGATGTCGTAACTCTAACAGGATGCTTATATTTTTATGACAATTTTGTCTGTTACGGGGTGCTAGGAATTTGTCAGATTAACTGTCACAATACAAATATAAATACATTCAAGGACCGGCTATTTAATTTCCTTAGGGGCCACATTACTCTTACTCTTGTTGCTCCTAAGCTTTGGAACGATCTTCCTCTCTCTTTGCGCTTGATGGATCTACTGACTCCTTTAAGAAACATCTTAAGACGTTTCTATTTGTTCAGGCTTTTCCTTGATTTTCTGGAACTCCTGTTGTGTTCTCAGTTTTATCTTGACCTTTAAAGTATATACTTTATTGAGTATTGTTTTGATTGTTTAAGCGCTTTGTGACCCTGGTCTAGAAAAGCGCTATACAAATAAGAATTACTTACTTACTTACTCTTGTAAGGTGCCGTCAAAAATGAGAAAAAAATATGTCGTTCTGCCTTGACATTTTATAAAAGAAAAAGGTAAAATTGACAATTGTTAAATAACAATTAAATAACAACAATTCTCAGAATCAGAATCAAAAAAGTATTATTACCAGTTGTGAAAACAGGGATTTGTTGTGGTGGCATTACAGAATACAAAAATGAAATAATTACAAATGGAATTTTTAAAAAGAGATTAATTACATAAAATACAATCAATTAAACATGAAAAATTAAGCAATAGAAATATGGAACCAATCACCAAGGCAGCCATTTTGAATTCCATTATTTGTTATTATTATTATTATTTGTGATGTATATAAAAAACATGATTTAAGGCATATATATATATTTATATATATAAGGCGCAAGTGTGCAGCCTACTCACATCAGTATGTGTGAATGGTTGAATTTCCCCTCGCGGGACTAATAAGGGATTCTAAAAAATATATAGAGAGAGAGAGAGAGAGAGAGAAAATATGAGAGAGAGAGAGAGAGAGAAAATATAAATATTTTAAATTTACTTTAAAACGATTTTGAGGGGAAAGGAAAGACTAAAAAAGGGAATACAATAAAATATTAAATTAAATAAAAACAATTTAAAAAAAAATTCAAAGCAACAAAAAAGCGTTTTATTGAAAATCTTTTCCCTTTATGTTATACTGTTGTTATAAAATAAATAAAATAAATAAAATAAATAAAATAAATAAAATAAATAAAATAAATAAAATAAATAAAATAAATAAAATAAATAAAATAAATAAAATAGTTAGGACCGCACTTTTCCCAACTAGTTTTCAACAAGAAGCAACTGTCAACAAACACTGACAGGTGAGTTAAAAAAAAACCCCTCAGAGTGACACCTCTCTTATTTTACTCTCGTGCACGTGAGGAAGTTTTCCAGCTGCCAGGGCCGGGGCTCGTCACTACGTCACCGCGACACTCGCCTCCCATTGGTCGGCTCTTGTGCAACACGAGCACTTGTATAAAAACTCTGCGGGAGTTGAGAGAGAGAAAGAGAGAGAGAGAGAGAGAGAGAGAGAGAGACGCAGTGAGAGCAGCCGACACTTCCAGCAGGTTTTTCTCCGGGACTCTCTTTTTTATACAAAGATGCAGAGCTGCGCCAGGTCCTGGCGGGTCCTCCTGGCCAGGTCGCTGAGACCCGGCGGCGACAAGTACCGCGTGGTCTGGAGCGGGGTCGCCGCGTCGCGGGGGCTCCGCAGCAGCGCGGGGGTCTCCTCCAGGCAGATCGAGAGGATCCTGCCCCGGCATGACGACTTCGCGGAGAGACACATCGGTCCAGGTGAGCGCGAGAAGAGGGAGATGCTGGACGCCCTCGGGGTCGAGGTATGTTTGTTTTTCTTTTTTTTTCTGCATCCCTTCTTTTATTATTTTCATTTTAATTCAACTTATTCCACTTTCAGTCGGTGGATCAGTTGATCGAGAACACGGTCCCTCCATCCATCAGGATGGAGCGCGCCATGAGGATGGACGACCCTGTGTGTAAGTTTTTTTTATATTTCTTTTATTCGACGCCATGAAGAAGAAGAAAAAGAAGTGTTTTTTTTCTTCTTCTTCTTCCACGCGCCTGTGGCAGAAGCAAGAGCCGCTGAAATGTAGGTTGCGCCTCTATTGTGCAGCCTCTCCTTCCTTTGCACATATTTGGAGTTGTTTTTGCGAAACTCGACGAGCGGCACCAATCTCTCTGTTGGAAAAGCTCGTCGGATGGCAAGTGGAGTGTAAAGTTTAAGCCCAGAGGAAGCCTCGGTCCCAAGTCCAGTTCAATCTGGTTTCACAGCGTTGACATTACATCACAGCCCAGGGGCTTCCTAATAAGGTGGCTTCACATGATGTTTCCTCTTCTGCCCTCCCTCGTGTCTGCTGGACCGAGTCACTCTCTTCTCCCTCCTGATGGCATCACTTTGGATTCTTTTTCTTTTAGAGAGAGAGAGAGATGCGTTATCTCCCTTTTTTGTCCTTTCATCATTATATTGATGAGATTAATTTGATCAAAGTACCACATTGTTCTGGTAATCATTGACAACACGACTCATGCTGAAACGGAATCACTCACTTTATTTTGTAATAGGATTTGTCAATTTTAAACAAACCATTTAATTCATTTTATTACTGGTGACTACATCTAATTGGTTTCACTTAAAAATGACACCAAATCACAACTGTAAATGATAAGAAAATACTATAATTTAAGAAAATTACATAAATAATATCCTTATAATGGGAAATTAAATAAAAAAAATTGGGCAGCAAGTACATTTTTTTACATAATGAGGTCAGTCCACACAGATTCCCGTGTCCTCATTTGTAAGTAAGTAAGTAATTTTTATTTGTATAGTGCTTTTCCAGACCAGGGTCACAAAGCGCTTAAACAATCAAAACGATATTCAATAAAGTATATACTTTAAAGATCAAGATAAAACTGATAACACAACAGGAGTTCCAGAAAATCAAGGAAAAGCCTGAACAAATAAAAACGTCTTAAGATGTTTCTTGAAGGAGCGCAAAGAGAGAATAAGATCGTTCTAAAGCTTAGGAGCAACAGCCTGGAAGGATTTCTCTCCTCTGGTCCTGAACCGTGTGCGTGGAACCACCAGTAGATTCTGATCTACAGACCTCAGAGCCCGAGCTGGGGTGTAATTGTACATACAGCAGTGAAGGAAGACCAAGAGGAGGAGAGGGGCTCAGAGACAGTTGTGCTGGTTGTAAACCTTTTTAAAAGGGCAACTAATGTGTAGATTTAAGTGTGTCTTAAATAGATCTTAGAGTTTTGTACAAAGAAACACATACCGATGAGTACCATAGAGGACTTTTAATTTGAAATGTTTACATTAGAAAATGATCTTAAGCCCCGCCCAATGAATACGCTTTGTTTTTCTGGACATAACCACACCCACTCTGCTGTGATTGGTCAAACATCAATGTTTGTCACCGCACGTTATCAATCCGGGAAGTCTCCACCTCCAAGGGATTTGTTGTATAAACAAAGCGGGACGTGATTACAGCTGGCTGGAGGAGGAGAGAGGCCATTATTACAGTCGTAATGGACTCCGCTCTCGTAACCTCTCGTTCGCCCAGATTTCAGAGCAACTTTATAAAGTAATGAGTTGAAAACATGGTCATGATGAGGAACTTACTGCATCTTGGAGAGGAAGACTTTAATATTTGAAACATGTGAGTGAGTCCGGAGAGTTGGTGTTTAAACATTAGTTGGAAGAGTGTAAAGAAATATTTTAATATGACTCAAACCTGCAGTAACTACAATGCATCATATACTAAAAATTATTATAGTGCCTTTGGTCACGATATCGATATGTATTCGGAAGGTCCGTATAATGTGTCGGATTTGTCCACCCGGACCTGCCGATACTGGATTTCCACTTTTACATCGAGGCTATTTTGTTCCATTTCGGTAAACGGCTTCACAAAGAAGAGAAAACGGTTGAAGTAATCTGTCAACTTAGCTTTAAAATGGAATTAGCCAATGAATGAAGTGGGACTGCTTTTGTATTGTGAACATAAAAAACCCCCGCTGATGACAGCAAATCAGAAAAAAAAACTAAAAAGGAAGGAAAGAAAACTTTACTTTTTTTCTAATTTTTTTCAGCTTTTTAATAAAAAAAGAGAAATCTAATATAATAAATACATTTGCCGCCCATTTTCTGTTCCCAACTGTCAAAAAAGTTTTCCGCAGACGGGGAATTTTGCCTAATCATGAAAAAAACGTTTTTGAAAAAAGCTGACTGGAGGGAAAAACACAACAACAACGGCATAAATGCTGCTTAATCTATTGAAGTATAGCCCTAGATAAAAACAATCAAGCCATGAAGATGAAGACATTTATTAAGAAAGAAAATGGGAAGAAGAAAAAGCAGGAACAAGAGATTTCTGGTCATAAAAATATGAATAAATATTCGTATCATAGAATTTTTAATTAAAAAGTGATTAACATACATCTAAAATAATTGATTCTTTTTTTTCCAATTGAGAATGTAAACCAAAATTTCATCAGTTTAAAAGTTGGACAAAATTAAGCTGTTCTCGGCAGTTTTCCAGTTAAATCAAACCACAACTGGAGGGTTTTTTCTGCTTATTCAGCTTTGTTGTCGAGTCTGCAAAGCCAGCAAGAAATTCTCTGGCAACACAAAGGCCGACCTGGGCGCCCCCTCGATCCGGCTTGATCCGCCGCCGTGTGGCTGCGAGACCAAAAAAATCCACGCCACGACTAAAAAAACGCACCAAGACGCCCAGTGAAGCTGCTCCAGACACAGTTGTTGTTCCCATGATGCAACTTGTAAATAGGCACTTGTGTTGTGGGGAGAAGGGCTCTCTCTCTCTCTCCCCCCCCCCCCCCCCCCGCCCTCCCCTCAGTTGCTGGTTCAAACGCCTGGTTTTGTTCATTCCTCGGAGTTGCTAGGCAGCGAGGGAGGACTGAGGAATCTCAGAGGCTGGTTGGATTCCGGCTCGCTCTGAAGGCGAAATTTACAAACTAATCTCTGCTGTCGGATTATCCCTCAGAATAGAGCGTGAAATTGAGATGATCCGTTCCATATTCTTAAAGAGGCAGTGATGCTGGCGGAGGCAAAAAAAACCAAGCCTCTTGGAGTCATGAGTTTAATTGTGTGATGATGCACCAGACGAGACACGAGATCCTTTATTTAGAATCAACCGATGATTCAAGTCGGTCACAGAGAATTAAAGCTAATGTAGGTCGAGGTGAAACCAGGACCTTTTTTTATGAACCAATGTTGGTTAAAAAGCTTTAATATGTGTCGATAAATACGGGGTTCTCTTGTGTCCAGGTGAGAATGAGATTCTGGAGACACTGCAGAAGATCGCGTCCAAGAACAAAGTCTGGCGCTCGTACATCGGCATGGGCTACTACAACTGCTCCGTCCCACCGCCCATCCAGAGGAACCTGCTGGAGAACTCCGGCTGGTGAGTGAAGATTCATTACCACTGCCAAGGAGGTATCTCAAAAAATGGATGAAATGTTCATGAGATGTTACTTAAGCAAGTCGTGGCTAAGTAGAGCCCCTTCTAGGGCCGGGTATCATCGCTAGTCACCTCGATATAAGATCAATCCTAACCAAGTCAAGGATATCACACATGGTTCAAAATCTCAATAGTTGCATTTTTCTGCTTTGGTCAATGAAAAACTACAGAAAAAACTCAAAAGAACTGCAAAAGAACACTTGGTAACAAGTGACAAATCAATCTGATGTTCACTGACTTTGTCACTATTTTTTCTTAGTTTTTCTTCAATAAAAATCCACACATTTTCAAGTTTAGATCAGGCGTTGGTACATAAATTTAGATAAAAGGTTCAATACCCTGCGCTAGCCAAAGATGAATAGTTTATTATATCATTGATCTTTGAAATTCTCAAGTAAGTCAGGCAAGGATGTCCTCTCACAAAAAAAAATGTCCCTCGCTGTTCACAGACTCAGCTCTTGGGGTTTAATGGGTTGTAAAGGTGAGGTAGGTGTTCTTCAAAACGCTGTGTGCTGCATTTTGAATTTGAAACCCGATTGATGTTAACTTTTTGGTCTTGAAAAGAGCACAGAGGCGAAACAAATTGTAGTTTTAATGCTGTTTAAAATGACATTGGACAATGTTTTTGAGTTTTACAAACTAAATAAAATGAACGTAGACAACCGAAAAAAACACCTCTAAGGAACCAACATGGGTTGGTGGTCTGAGCTCTTGCACTTTTCCAGTGATTAATTTAGTGTGATTAAATAGTTCACTCATGTGAGACTCTCATCAGCTGGGACTCTTTTGTCTTCTTCTAATCTTCTCACAAATGACTCCCCCCTCCTCCTGCAGGGTGACCCAGTACACCCCCTACCAGCCAGAGGTCTCCCAGGGTCGCCTGGAGTCTTTGCTGAACTACCAGACCATGATCTGTGACATCACGGGGTTGCCTGTGGCCAACGCGTCGCTGCTGGACGAGGCCACGGCGGCGGCCGAAGCCATGCAGCTGTGCCACAGGTGGACAACGAGAGATGGTCTTGGGTCAAAGTTCTTCGGTTAAATTTCCTTTTTCCTCTCACAGACAGAACAAGAAGAGAACCTTCTACATCGACCCCCGGTGTCATCCGCAGACCATCGCCGTGGTTCAGACCAGAGCCAAGTAAGAGCCCCACACTGAGTCCCCCCAGACTGAGTCCCCCCACACTGAGTCCCCCCCACACTAGTAACACTCTCGCCGAAGACCATTGCCAAGTTAGAGCCCCAAAATTGGTCCCCACACTGGTCCCCACACTGGTCACACACTAGCCACAGACCATTGCCAAGTAAAAGCTCAACATTGGTTCCCACACTGGTCCCTCACTCGCCCCCCACACTTGCCCTGCCCTCCACACTATCCCCAGACAAGAGACCACACACTGGTCCCCACACTGGTCCCCACACTGGTCCCCACACTGGTCCCCACACTGGTCCCCACACTGGTCCCCACACTAGACCACACACTGGTCCCCACACTGGTCACACACTAGCCCCAGACCATTGCCAAGTAAAAGCTCAACATTGGTTCCCACACTGGTCCCTCACTCGCCCTCCACACTTGCCCTGCCCTCCACACTATCCCCAGACAAGAGACCACACAATGGTCCCCACACTGGTCCCCACACTAGACCACACACTGGTCCCCACACTGGTCCCCACACTGGTCCCCACACTAGACCACACACTAGACCACACACTGGTCCCCACACTGGTCCCCACACTGGTCCCCATACTAGTCCCCACACTAGACCACACACTAGACCACACACTGGTCCCCACACTGGTCCCCACACTGGTCCCCACACTGGTCCCCACACTAGACCACACACTGGTCCCCACACTGGTCCCCACACTGGTCCCCATACTGGTCCCCACACTGGTCCCATACTAGACCACACAATGGTCCCCACAATAGACCACACACTGGTCCCCACACTGGTCCCCATACTGGTCCCCACACTGGTCCCATACTAGACCACACAATGGTCCCCACAATAGACCACACACTGGTCCCCACACTGGTCCCCACAATGGTCCCCACAATGGTCCCCACACTGGTCCCATACTAGACCACACAATGGTCCCCACAATAGACCACACACTGGTCCCCACACTGGTCCCCACACTGGTCCCCACACTGGTCCCCACACTGATCCCCACACTGGTCCCCACACTGGTCCCCACAATGGTCCCCACACTGGTCCCCACACTGGTCCCATACTAGACCACACAATGGTCCCCACAATAGACCACACACTGGTCCCCACACTGGTCCCCACACTGGTCCCCACACTGGTCCCCACACTGGTCCCCACACTGGTCCCCACACTGGTCCACACACTGGTCCTCACACTGGTCCCCACACTAGACCACACAATGGTCCCCACAATGGTCCCCACACTGGTCCCCACACTGGTCCCATACTAGACCACACAATGGTCCCCACAATAGACCACACACTGGTCCCCACAATGGTCCCCACAATGGTCCCCACAATGGTCCCCACACTGGTCCCCACACTAGACCACACACTAGACCCCACACTGGTCCCCACACTCACCCCAATGTTCACCGCTAACTTGCTAACTTGTGTTGCAGCTACATCGGAGTGAAAACGGTGCTAAGCTTGCCTCATGAGATGGACTTCACTGGGAAAGATGTGAGCGGGGTTCTGTTCCAGTACCCCGACACCGACGGCAGAGTGGAGGACTTCACCGCCCTCGTGGACCGAGCACACAAGGCCGGGGTAAGACGTTACTTCTGCCAGGAGGGCACTAGACCATGATACGTTTTGAAATGGTTTAAAAGTATTTCACTGATTCTAATGTTAACTCAAAGGAGATATTTGGTCAGACGAGTTGTGTACAAGTGTGTTGTTGTTGTTCCAGGCACTGGCCTGCTGCGCCACAGATCTCCTGGCTCTGTGCGTCCTCCGGCCTCCGGGGGAGTTCGGCGTCGACATCGCCCTGGGAAGTTCTCAGAGGTTCGGGGTCCCCCTCTGCTACGGCGGACCTCACGCCGCCTTCTTCGCCGTCAAAGACAACCTGGTCCGGATGATGCCCGGCAGGATGGTGGGGGTCACGAGGTGGGTGCACGAGAGAGAGGGAGAAGGGTCAGAAACGAGTGTAGCTGAACGAGTGCTTGTGTGATTCAGGGATGCGGCTGGAAAGGAAGTGTATCGTCTGGCTCTGCAGACCAGAGAGCAGCACATCCGCAGAGACAAGGCAACCAGCAACATCTGCACAGCCCAGGTACGTCTTGAAGAAATTATCTTTTTGGTCAGAAGTAAAGTTTTACTTTACTATATTCCTACTTTTCAAGGACCCTTGTAGTATTTATTATCTTGTATAATAATTTAATATATAATTATGACTGTTTACACAACGTATGTTGCAGTTCTTTGGAGGTTCATGATCAAAACTGACATTAAATGTCTTTCTTTTTTTTTTTCCGGGTCTTAGATGCACGATTTCACATTATTTACTAAGGATATGTATATTAAAAACTCTAATTTTGCAATAATTTACCCTTTAAACCCTTTGGAGACATTTATTAACATTAAAAATACATATATTTTATGTTTGACCATCTAATTATTATTGGGTTTTTTTGTTCTGAGTTTACGTGTTCTTTTTCTCTTTTAAGTTAAAAAGGAATCTCATAAAATAAAAGTGATCTATAGTTTATCAATGGAAATTGTATTTAATTGTGTTGCATCATAAAATAATAACTGTATTAATAAATTATGTATTTGAGTTTTAAGGATTTTTTTTAAACGTTTTTTTTCTGTTATACATGCATCTGTACTGTGACCTTGTTTGTCCAAAACGACTATTATTAATAAATGTATATAAAAGGGCTTAAGGAATGAAACGTACAATCAAAAAACCCACAAGATTGAAATGAAATACTCAAAATATTATACATTTATATTCAATATGCAGTGTATTACACCTACATCTATTGTTGTGAATTCTTCTTTCTACAGATATTTGATGTTTTTTTTTGTTAATTTTGTTGGTAATACACACAGAAAAAGACATGTTTAATAAACTTGCACTTCAACGCCCCAGGCTCTGCTGGCCAACATGGCCGCCATGTTCTCGCTGTACCACGGCCCTCAGGGCCTCAAACACATCGCGAAGCGGACCCACAGCGCCACCTTGATCCTGGCAGAAGGTAACGGTTGAACTCGCCTGCTCTTCTGACGTCGTTGTTGTTGTTGTTGTTGTTGTTGACTCGACGGGGAAAACTCTCTCCAGGCCTGAAGAGAGCGGGTCACAGGCTGCACAGCGAGATGTTCTTCGACACACTGAAGGTCAACTGCGGCGTCGCTGCCAAGGACGTCCTGGAGAGGGCGACGCAGAGGGAGATCAACCTGAGGGTCTTCTCGGAGGGCGTGGTGAGTTGAACGATTTTATTTTTGATGTAAAATAACTTTTACTTTCAACTAAATCTTGCTTTTCTTAGTCTTTGAAGCCAATATACTCAAAAATTACCTTATTGTTCTATTTAGAGACTAGTAATGAATATTAGAAATTAATTCAAGTTAGTTTCTATATAAAATTTGACTTCACAAGGGCCACATACTCACAGTTTAGGGTCTGTCTTGGATGGATAAGAAGAAAAAAAACACTTTTTCTGTTACGTGTACATAAGAATTTGACACTTTTCTCAACCGACGGTGTCTTTTCCAAACTCAAGGATGCATTTTCTTACAGAAAATCGGCACCAGCTAACATTTTCCTATTGACTTCTGAATGTAGCCATTAGCTCAACGATGATCCCTTTAAAAAAAAAAAAAGGCGTAACTGGGGTGACCGTAACCCACATTTGGTCCTTCTAAAGGTGCATTCTTGTCGCTACCTAGTAACATTTTTGAAGAAAAATGAAACGTTCCTCCATCTTTGGGTGAAACCTTCAAGTTGCTCGTGTCAAGTCGGGGTTTAATTTTAAAACCGTGTCTTGCCGCTCACAGTTGGGGGTTTCCCTGGATGAGACGGTGACGGAGAGGGACCTGGACGACCTGCTGTGGGTGTTCGGCTGCGAGTCCTCGGCCGTAAGTCTCTTCGCCGACTCTCGAAATCTCCGGAGAAAGATAAAAAAAAAAAATGAACTGCATTTTTTGTTTTTAATGCGGCAGGAGCTGATCGCGGAGAAGATGGGCGAACGAGTGAAGGGCATCATGGGAAGTCCGTTCAAGAGGACCAGCAAGTTCCTGACTCACCAGATCTTCAACAGGTAGAGTCGACTCGCCGACGTCTTTTAGAAAAACGAGTCGTCAGCAGCCGACGCCGGGCTAATCTTTATTAGCGGCATAAAAGTCGTTCCTTATCACGGTTCTCCTACCTCGGCTTAATCATTGAAGACCAGCAGAAGTGTGAACGTCCATTTTTATTTTAACGTATCTTCTCTCCAGCCACCACTCGGAGACCAACATAGTTCGGTACATGAAGCGTCTGGAGAACAAGGACATCTCGCTGGTGCACAGCATGATCCCTCTGGTCAGTGGCGTCGTCACGAGCGCTCGTCCGTCCGCCCGTGGTCTAACCTTCATGTTGTCTCCATCAGGGCTCCTGCACCATGAAGCTCAACAGCTCCTCAGAGCTCATGGTGAGTCCACGGTCGTGTGGTCGCAGAGAGAGAGCGCTCGTGAGCTAACTCGCGTTTTTGACCACGTTTTCAGCCAATCACGTGGAAGGAGTTTGCGAACCTCCACCCGTTCGCGCCGCTGGACCAGGCCGAGGGCTACCAGAAGCTGTTCAGGCAGCTGGAGAAGGATCTGTGCGAGTTGACGGGCTACGACAAGATCTCCTTCCAACCCAACAGGTACTTTTTCAGAGAATACAAGGAACGACTACTTGACAGTGTAAGAAAGACTACAGACTACATTGGAGACGAATAAAAACCGATCACAGAAACTCAACGATGAGCGAAATCACAGCGGGACAGTTCCTTTTAGAAGGCAGAAACCTTGAGCAGAACCAGACTCAGAGTGTGGGGGAAGGGTAGACTGAAGATGGAGAGACAAAAGAGGAGAGTATAGAGCAGGGTGTTTTATTCTGTGTTTGTCATGAGGGGATGTCAAGGTAAAGAAAGAAGGGACTAATAAAATAACGCTTTAATATGTTAGAAAACTTAAAGAAAAACATGAATATAAATGGGACATTTTTTTAAATAGTTTGGTCTAAATTTGATTATAATCATTAGTTCTTTTTAAATAATTATATATCTAAAGATTCAAAAGAAAGAAAAAGCACATTTTATATATGTTGCAGTTGAAAATAAAATGCATTAAATGCAAATCAAAGTGATAATATGACATAAAATCAAAACTATATTTAATTATATATATATATATATATATATTATTCTATTTAAATATAAAATAACATTATTTCCCCAATATGAACGTTAGACCCATAAAACTGGCAAATAAAAAAGGGGAATTAAACAAAGATAAGGTAAAGTTATAGGTAAATTTAACATAAATAACTTTATTTTCTGACATAATATTAACAAAATCCCATAAAAATATCAAATAAAAGAAGGAAAGGAGGAGAAAACGAGCATTAAAACAAAGTTTTCTTACAAGTTGTATGTAGAGTTCAAAATAAACTGACTTTACTTTCTGAAATAATATTAACAAAATCCCATTAAAAAGGAAAAAATGAATTTAACGATCTTTAACAAGTTAGAGGTAGAGTTGAACATAAATAACTTTATTTTCTGAAAAAATATGAACAAAATCAATAAAAAGAACAAAAAAGAAGGAAAGGAGGAGATAACGGGCATTTAAACAAAGACTTTAACATCCACTTAAATCTACAAATCTGACTCTTAGCTGCCATTTTGAATCTCCACTATCCTTAGACCCCCCCCCCCCTTAGAGAGGACAAAAGACTTGTTAAAGACAGTAGCTCAGTCATCTGTGAGAGACTGAGAGTAGAACCAGTTAAGTCGGTTCTGATCTCTAATAAATCAATTGTTAGCCACAACACAGTAGTCGAAGGTCATGGAGTGGAAGGGAAACCAATAAAATGCTATCAGAGCAGCAGCGTTTATGAACATTATCAGGTTCACGCCGACCCATGTTGGTGTGTGCGTGCTGATCTTTGAACACAAGGTTAAACCTTTTTTCTTTTTTTTCTTTCCCGTCCAGCGGCGCTCAGGGCGAATACGCCGGCCTGGCAGCCATCAAGGCCTACCTGAACTCCAGGGGTCAAAGTGGCAGAAGCGTAAGTTCATTCAAGAGAGACGTTCATTGATCTCTGTTCAAACAATGAGTCGCGGTCGAGCCTCTGATCCGCAGAGTTACATAAGAGTCTGAGGGAGGAGAAGGAAAAAGGAAAAAAGGAAATAAAAAAAAAAAGAAAATTTATAAATTGCATTTGATAATAATTAAAATAATGATAATAAAACATAATAATGGATAATTTCTCAAAAAAATAAAGAAAATCTAGATAATCTAAAAAAAATAAAAAGATAAAAAGATTTTAATGATAATTAAATAATAATTTCTCGAAATTAATGAATAAAATCCAGATAATCTAAAAAAAAGAAATAGTAATAAAAATAATGATAATACATTATATTTAATGATAATTAAAATAAACACAATAAAATTAATAATAATAATTTCTCAAAATAATGAATACAATCCAGATAATCTAAAAAAAATATTTAAAATATAATGATACTTTTAAAAATTATAATAAATGATATTTAATGATAATTCAAAAGAAGATAATAATAATAATAATTATTCAAAATGTTTAATGATAATTAAAATAAAATAATTTAAATGATGATGATAATAATAATTAAAAAAAAAAATGCATTTGATAATATTAAAATAATAGATAATTTCTCAAAATAAGAAATAAAATCCAGATCATCTAAAAAAAAGAGATAGTAAAAAGTAATGATAATTAAAATAAACATTACATTTATTAGGTCTGAACAATAATAATGCAGAACTGCTTTTTAGTATTTTTAGGAATGCAAGATGACTTTAATGCTGACTCTGTAGTTTTATTTGAACTTCCTTTTTACTTAAAACCTGGCGTGTTTCATGACTATCCGTCCAGTCTGAGGTTAATAAAGTTCATCCATCAGTGGCTTGAGTGGCTCGTGTCACTCAGACCTCACGCTAACTAGCTGTGGTGTTGCTGACGCTGAGGACGTGCTGAGATAAGACTCTTTTCCAAGATTATATTCGGGCTGACTCGTCGTTTCTTCCAACGCTTGGCGTCTCAGATAGTGGCGAAACAGCCGAAGTCCACGCCGGCTTGTGCAAACAGCAGGTTATCGGCTCAAGATGCCATATTTGGAGGTTCCAAGACGAGCGCTGGTGCCATTGGCCGCCACTGGTGAACCCACGACTGGTGGAATGACTGAGGCGGTCAAAGGTGTCGCCCTAATAAGGATCAAATCAATCTGCGAGAGTCTGTCGCGTTAAACATTAATATGTCCAACTTTATAGGAGGCCAAATGTTTTACTGAAAGTTCACTGCTTCTGTTTTAAACTTTATTCCTTATTTAACTCTTTGTATTTTCAACATAATTATACTGATATCTTATTGTATTTGAAAAGTTACTTTTGATAGATATTAAAACGAATCAATTAGAGAATTCTTTTTTTTTTAGTAAGAACTAAAAAACTGAAGCAATATTTTATTTCATTGTGACTTTTTTTTTCATTTATCTTTTTATAAATAATTCTCAATCACTTTAATCCATATAAGGGCGTTATAATGGGGAAAATAGTAAATTAATAAATAAGTAAATAAGTAAAGTTAAATAGATAAATAAAAGCTGCAAAATGAAGTAATATTTGATAAACATTTGAAAATCGAATTAATTTCCAGAGCCATTTTATTTTTTATATTAATGACAAATATATATTTTTATTTTGCCTTTTTTTGTATAAATTAAAATGTTAAATAGATTCTTTATACATTTCAATATTTATTTTCCATTTCCCTTTTTTTATATTTCTTATAACAAAATTATACTGAAAAATGTGCAGAAATGGGATCACATTATACCCTTTCACTATATATATATATATATATATATATATATAATTTCCTTTTTTCTCCTAACTTATTAACACTTTATATGTTATTCCATTATGTGTATAAATGAAAATGTTATATCATTTATCTTCTTGTATATCATTTTCAAAATGATTCCACCATTTCCCCCCAATTTAATGTGGTTTGAAAAATAATATTGATTAAAATGGTAAATAAATTAAAGTTAAATAGAAGCAGAAAAAATAATGTGTACTTTAAAAAAATGAAAAATACTAATAATACTATAAATGAACTATTGTGAGGGAAAAAGATCTAGTGAAAAGTATTGCTTAACAATTCTCATGTAACAAATGATATAAATACAGTGACTTTTGGTGACAGAAGCTCGTCTCTTTATCTCATGGTTTACTTTTTTCTTCTTTTTTTTCTCCAGGTGTGTTTGATTCCTAAATCCGCTCACGGCACAAACCCAGCCAGCGCTCAGATGGCCGGGATGAAGGTGCAGGTGGTGGAGGTCGACAAGGACGGCAACATTGACATGGCACATCTCAAGTCTCTGGTGAGGTCAAAGGTCAACTGTGGATTTAAGTCTTTAGTAGATGTTGGACTCTATTGTATCATCAGTGTCTCTTCGTACAAAACTGTCTTTTCATTGAAATATTGACATTAGAAAATGACCTTAAGCCCCACCCACAACCACACCCACTCTGCTGTGATTGGTCAAGCGTCAAGGTTTGTCATCAACCGCGGAAGTGTCCACCTCCAAGGGACTCGTTGTATAAACAAAGCAGGGTGTGGTTACAGCTGGCTGGAGAAGGATTGAAGCCATTATTACGTCATAATGGACTCCGCTCTCGTAACCTCTCGTTCGCCGAGATTTCTGACTGGGTAGAACTTTATAAAGTGGACAGATGGAGGATGGGGGTGTATCCATGGACGATGCTGTTTGCTGATGACGTAGTGATAAATATGTATCCATGGATGATGCTGACAGGGTGGACCAGCTGAAGATTAAAAATTATTCAAAATCCTAAACAGGTGGACAAGCACAAGGCCAGTCTGGCGGCCATGATGATCACCTATCCGTCCACGTTCGGCGTGTTCGAGGAGCAGATACGAGACGTCTGCGACCTCATCCACCAGAACGGCGGTCAGGTGTATCTGGACGGCGCCAACATGAACGCTCAGGTGAGGAACGCCGAGTGCAACCACCATCAAAACGCAATATATTTTCACGAAAATGCTATTTTCACTTTGAATTTTATGTCTCTCCAGGTGGGTTTGTGTCGACCCGGCGACTACGGCTCCGACGTGTCCCACCTGAACCTCCACAAGACCTTCTGCATCCCTCACGGCGGCGGAGGACCCGGCATGGGGCCCATCGGAGTGTGCGTGTCTAGACCCCGACGGACGTGTTAAACCCAAACGATACTGACTTGAGCGTTTCTCTCCTAGGAAGCAGCATCTGGCTCCGTTCCTGCCGAGCCACCCGGTCGTCTCCATGGCGTCCGTCAACAGCAGCAGCTCGCTCGGCACCATCAGCGCCGCGCCCTGGGGCTCCAGCGCCATCTTGCCCATCTCGTGGGCCTACATCAAGGTGAGATGAAACTGTTTGCATATACGAACTAAAACCTTCTAAGATGAAAAAAGAAATGAATAAACGTGTTTTATTTTCTGTCTGCTGTACGCTGATTTGAACACTAGATGTCGCCACAAATGCGTATAACACGCCATGAAAGCTTTAGCGATTTTCGTTCCGTTTCTCATATTCGTTTTGGTAAAATAAAATAAAAGACTAATAATAAAGTGGGTTTTCTACATAAAAAAATCTTTATATCAAGGACAAAAACGAACTTTATGGACGCGGCAGGCCTGTCGCCCGCTGATGACGTCACAACATGTCGTTTCGCTATTGAATTATTTTTCTTAATCTTGACAATAATCATTGTCCGCCTGACGTGAATGGAATATATGTAAGAGATGCAAAATAAAAGCTAAAATTAAAGTATAAGAAAACTTTTAAATATATATATATACATATATTTTTTTATAATATTATTATTCTTATATTTATTACAATAATACGTTTTATTTTTTATAAAATAAACCCAAGTCTAAATACTTTTAGAATACAGTAATAAAGGGTTTTTAATTGGTTTTATAAATACATTTTTCATTCGAATAATATAAAGAAAATTAAATGTAAAACAATTAACAACATTTATCTCACTAATATTTGCATATCACCATTCATTGAAAAAACAAACATGTGTTGAATATATTCATGTTTAATTTTAACCGTCAATGCCTGTAAACAAAAAAAAAAATTATGGGACGTCTTAGAAGTTTTTATTAAGAGAAATATTAATGTTACAAAGACATTGTTTTATTATTAACAATAAGCTAAAAATAATGTCTTTAAAATCTTATCATCTTCATCAAAAATCCCATTCACAAATCTAAATAAAATAAAAATATAAAAATTTTCATTTGCGAATTTAAGAGTGTATTAAATTGATTAAAAGCAAAAAAAATTCATGTCATTTGGATAATGGAATTTTACAGCAACTTTTAATCTTTGCGTTACTTTTTTTGGGTCTTTAATTATTATTATCATAACTTTTTATGTTTCATTATGTCGTCCTTTGTTTGGATCTGGTTTGAGTGCACATTTAATTTAGTACAGGACGAATGTACATCTCGTTTAAATCCTTTATCAAAAAAATAATAAAGATAAATTAATATAGATTCTTGATTGATTGATTTTATTATTTTTCTCCATCATCAGGTGAAACAATTTCATATTTTCATGATGTTTGACGTAAAGTATTTGCCGCTCAAACACAAACTAACAAGTGTGTTTATTGTGTGTAGATGATGGGGTCCAAAGGTCTGACGCATGCCACAGAAGTCGCCATCTTGAACGCCAACTACATGGCCAAGCGTCTGGAGAGTCACTACAAGATCCTCTTCCGAGGCAGGAAAGGTACTAACGTCCGTCAGGGGATCCTTCGTTCCTGGACTGAACTTCTACGATCCGGCAGGTTTCGTGGCTCACGAGTTCATCGTGGACGTGCGGCCCTTCAAGAAGACGGCCAACGTGGAGGCCGTGGACGTGGCCAAGCGTCTGCAGGACTACGGTGAGTCCCACTCACGCGGGAAAATTCCCGAACGTTTTCCTCGTATTCATCGACGACCTCGCGACGCTCCCAGGCTTCCACGCTCCCACCATGTCGTGGCCGGTGGCCGGAACCCTCATGATCGAACCCACGGAGTCGGAGGACAAGGCGGAGCTGGACCGGTTCTGTGACGCGCTGCTGGGAATCCGACAGGAGATCGCGGACATCGAGGAGGGAAGGATGGACTCTAGGATCAACCCGCTCAAAGTACGAGTTCCCTCCCTTGGTTCCCCCCTCGAGAAATGATCTGAAACTTACCCGACGTGTCTTTGACTCTAGATGGCGCCACATTCTCTGGCCTGCATTTCCTCGTCCACCTGGGACAGACCGTACACCCGAGAGTTCGCCGCTTTCCCTCTGGTGAGTATTCTGAGCGCCTGGAATCATATAGACTTCAAATAAGTGTCAAACTTTAAGCGTTTCATAAAGAATTAGGATAACTTTCTCTTTATTTCTCTTTGTTCTTGTTCTTATTTTATTTTGATTTATTTTTTATGAAAAATTGCTGTATTTGCTGTGGCTATTGGAAAAAACAATTTCAATAATCAATAAAGTTTTACCTTACCTTAACTTGAGCCTCTAAGAACGAAAACCTAATATCGCAAACAAACGCCTACTTCCTGTTTGTAAATAAAGTTAATAATTATAATTTGTATGAATTAAAATGAAGGTTCCTGCGGATCCTTAACCCTTGCGGGAAACAAATGTGTTTGTGGTATCCCTTGTGTTGTCTGTGTCAAAGGTCAACGACCTCCACCAGTGCATATGTATTTATGGAAGCCGGGGAGGTTTGACCCAGAGGCAACACAAGGGATACCATAAAACACATTTGTTTCCTACGAGGGTTAAGGATCCGCAGAAACCGTTGTTTTAATTCATACAAATTATTATTATTAACTGCTAAAAACATGGATATTTCACTGATGAATCATCACAAAAATGCATGAAAATCCAAAAGTATATAATTGTATGTTTGATAAATATCTACAATTTATCATCATTTTCTTTCTTCGTCTCATTTTCGAGTTCTTGCCAAGTTCAGGTGGAAAAAAAATCAGCTGCTAACCATTAGCTTAACCATTAGCAATCAAGCTAAGCTAACGCTTTCTCTCCATCAGCCCTTCATCCGACCCGAGACCAAATTCTGGCCGTCCATCTCCAGAATAGACGACATCTACGGCGACCAGCACCTGGTGTGCACCTGCCCGCCCATGGACGCCTACGAGTCCCCGTACGAGGAGAAGAGGGCGTCGTCGTGAGGACCTGGTCGTCGTGAAGCCCGAGACTTAACTTATTTCAGATCTAGTCGCGAACAGAATCACTTTTTCCCCGACGTAGCTCCGGGCACTCATTCGGACGGAACCCCCTCCTGCTTATTGGATCGGAAAGTAGGGAATTGATCCTCGAACGTTTCGGGGGACGACGACTTTAATCTTCTTCTTTCCTGGGACCAAAGATGCATCTTAAATGAAAAATGCATCGACTCAAACTAGATCAGCCCTCGGTGCCTCTTCGTCTTTAATCAAAAACTGCCAAAACCTTGTTTCTTTTTAGGTTTCTTTTTTATATAAGCATCCTTGAACTGCTTAGAAGTGTCTCGTAGCCGTGCTGGTGATTGAAGTAATGTTTCTAATCTCTTGTCTGTAGGAACAAACATTAACTGTCTGTAGATGGAAAAAGGTTAGATATAACAGCGCCACCCAGAGGTGACGACGGTGAAAATAAAAGCTTTTCTTATAGCAAAACACTGAACCAGTAAAAGCATTTTTATTGTGGATATAAATGTTGAATTATTTTGAGTGGCTTTTATATGATTGTCAAAATGTGGAATTTCCCTTTCTATTAAAAATGAATGTCAATAGGAAGTTGTCGTGTGGGATTTTTGTTCAGCATAGTGTATTTTCAATTTTATTTATACAGTGTGTGTATAAAAATCTGCTAGAAATTATTTTTGGGTTACAGTTTTCAAATAAGGTGTAAACTTAGCGCGTCAACTGGCCGAAAAAAGCACATTTTATATTTGTTAACAATTCAATTATAGATAAAACTGTTTTTAAATGTAAAAGAATGTATAAAAATCTTCAAAATATCGTAGTTTACCGAGCTATTTATATTTTGCTTTTTATATGAATGAATAATTTAATGTAAATTCTTGTTTAAGAAACGAACAGGTACCTCATTTAGACTTTTATTCCTATCTAACGTTCTTTAGATGGAAAATGTTAGCTAATAGCGCCACCCAGAGGTGACGATGGTGAAAATGAAAGCTTTTCTCATAGCAACACTGGACTAGTAAACCATTTCATTGTGGATATAAATGTTGAATTATTTTGAGTTGCTCTTATTTAATACATTTATTAAATTAACATGTTTTATTATTTGTATTATTTAAGATAAAGTTAACTGGTCTTACACCTGGTTGTCCAACCATATTGAGGTCAATTTATTATTAGATGAAAAATAAATCAAAAACTAATCTCTAATGACAACAAATTCGGATTTTTTTTTGCCAAAAAATTTAGTTAAAAGCACAAAAAGGTACATTTAGACTTTTCATTAAAACTGTGAATCAATAATATATAATCACTGTGTGATTTGACTGACGGTGAGAAAAGCATCATTTATTAAAGAGACTGTGGACCTCGTGAAATTTGAGCGTGACCTAGAATGTCCGTCAAAGCCTCAGTGCCGACATAAACAACCTTTAAAGGTCAAAGGTCTGATGTTAAAACTATTAAGTTGAACTATTTTAAGGTAATTATGTAACTGCAGCTCTGTTACTTATCAATGTATTTATATGATCAAACACAAAACACACAGATAAGGAGACAATAGATTCTACTTCGTGTAGCAACTGTGGATACGTGAAGTCACATCATTCTTGGAGTAATAAAAGACTTTGAGGAGTAAAACCACAGGAATGCAGTACTAACAGGTCTTTACTTATATAGGAAAAACTGAGGCACATGTTCCATAAGTGTTTCCACCACGACGGCTATTTAAGCGACACATACCAGCGACTGACATACAAGCGCACACACGTCTGTCAGCAGAATAAAAAACAAGTTGAAAAAAACAAAAAAAACAGCATAATGTTCAAAACTTCATTAGGACTGAACAATGTTTCTCTAAAAGACAAACCGGTTGCCATGGTAACACGAGCAGCTTCCGCCGACCTTCACGACAGCTTGATTCACACGCTTGCGTCATGATAGACGACCTGAGGAAAATAAACGGCGTGACCAGAGAACGTCAAAACATGTCACCGGAGAGGTCGGTTAGTCTCGTGAGATAATGTTACACAAAAACATAATTAGAAAAACGGAAATTTCTGTTTTAGCTAAAACTTTTGAGACATTTATTTGCAAATGTGCGACAACCTGCCAGTTAAAAAGAGCTTTTAAAATAAGTAAATAAATACGCCGGAGTAAAGTTAACCAGCCCGACATGGTAGAAGAATGTTGAGCATTTTGACGAATTTGAAAATGTCGCAAACTAACTAGCTTTTGTGACCTCTGTCGAGGAGGTTACGTATGCTTTTAAGATACATTAAAAAATAACTGAAATCCTTATTATTTCTGTTATTTTCTGTGGTATTTCCAGAGCGGACCATCCGGATCGAGGACTTTTTTTGAAGAATTTGTCAACCAAAAGAGAGCGCTGGTGTGTTCAGGACATTGGGTGTTGTTTTTAAGGGTAGGATGACATTACTTTTGCTTGATTAACCCATTTAACTATTTTTGTTTAAACATGTAGCTAGCATTAGCATGCTATTGCTAATCCAGATCTGAATGACGAGAATGTTCTGTTATTTATGAGGAAACACATTTTAATTCACAGATTTAAAAGGTTATGACCCAACAGCTTCATCACGGAACATAAAAGGAAAACATTAAGCCTAACAAAGTAAAAGAATACATTAAAAACTGCTCTAAAAATGATAAAATATTAAATAAAACTTGTGCATAAAAAGCTTAGCTCGAGGCTGTAAACTCCACTGGTTTTCTTTGGTTTACCTTCTCTTTCGTAACATCCTGAACCACCACAATAAAAAAAAAAAAACTCAAAAAAAAAACTGCAACCAGCATGGGGCGACAGTCTCATATCATCTTTCCTTCTTCCTCCGATGCCGAACAGTCCGGAAGGGGGAGCCTCCTCTTCTGGACCAGACGGTCCGACAGAACCACAAACAGGGACGACGCCACAAGGCACAGGCCGGAGAAGTGGAAGGCGGTATCGAAGGTGAGGGTTTGGTCCACCAGCCAGCCTGTGGGACGAATTGGTTGAAAAAGAAAAAGTAGATTTTAACGTTTACAGAACAGAATTTCTGGCTCAACCCACTGTTATATCACAAACTGTCGTGAAAACTGAAGTCGCGCCAGCCACAGTCCGCAATGCAAAAGCTCTTGTTTTGCCGGTTTTATCTTGATAGTAGCTTAAAAATAAAATGCTTGGTCATATTTTTTACTTACTGCCGTCTTTGTGTGTCACATGGTGTGAGGTCTGGTCTTGTTGATTTAATGCTAGAATGAAAACCTGAAAAGCTGACTGCATTTGTGTCCCTTAATAGGTCAACATCAGGTCGAAACTTAGTCGTTTTTCCAATTATTGACACATTCCTGATTATTTATCAGAAGATTTTAACGAATATAAAATGACATTTGGTTAAATAAAAAGGCCATTATATCAGATTTAAAAATTAAGAAATATAAAATACTATAAGTATATAGTTTAGCTTATTTAACTCGATTTTATCAGATTTATTAGCAACCATTTCAACTTATAACGATTTTAACTATTTTCTTGTAGTTTTATTTTGCTACTTTATACTTAGCTTGATGTTACCCCCTTACAATAGTCACTTAATTTAATGTGGCCCCTGAGGAAAATGTCATTTCCCACCACTTAGTTAAATCAATATTGCAAACTACAGACGTTTTACTTTGAAAAACCAAAACATGTACAAGTTCAAAAAGCTGTTAAACTGATAAACTGGAACATAACACGTTCAAAACGAATAATCTCATGATTAATGAGTAATTAAAATCGTTTTTAAATCGACTTTAAATATTCCGTGTTTAATTAGTTTATTTTCAGGTTGAAAGTGATGATTTCTTCTTGAAAAACAGGCCGTCGAACATTTGGACTTTGATTTAAAAAAAAGGCTTAAAATGAAGATACTCACCCGCGGCAGGAGGCCCGACGAAGCCGCCCGTGCTCCTGCAGAGCATGAAGAGCCCGAGGCCGCTGTCGAACCCCTCCAGGGTCACGATGTCCACGATGGCCGTGATGTGCAGCGCCGCCACGCCGCCGAACAGGAAGCCGTAGAGCCCGGAGAAGAGCAGGACGCCCCAGTAGCCGGTGCTGAGCGGCAGCAGCAGCAGCGTGACCCCCAGCATGACCGTCACCATCGCCAGCAGCTGCAGGTTCCTCATCAGGCGCATGTTGGCCAGCCAGCCGCAGAGCAGCCTCCCGGCCAGGTCCGTCAGCGCCAGCGCCGACAGGATGGAGGCGGGCCAGTACTCGTCGATGCCCAGGCTGTTGGCGAACGGCACCAGGAACAGAGGCAGGACGAAGAACCCGGTGGCGGCGAAGACGGCGAACACAATGTAGAGGAGGAACTCCGGCTTCCTGAGGAGCGAACCCTGGAAGATGGTGTTCCTCCCGGAGCTCGACTCTTTCGATGGAGCCTCTTTCCCCGCCGCCGGCGGCTCGTCCGACTCCAGCGGCCTCATGAGGGCGCCGCAGACGCACAGGTTCAGCTGGAGACCCCCGATGAGGAGGAGGGCGCCCTGCCAGCCGTAGCGCCCGATCAGCCAGTGGAAGAACGGGCTGAAGGCCACGGAGAAGACGCACTCCCCCGAGCTGGCGATGGCGTAGGCGATGGGACGCCAGCGGACGAAGTAGTGGCTCACCATGCTGTTTGCAGGGATCCACGAGAAGCTCATACCGGTTCCTAAACACAGAAGACAAAAAGGTCTTCGGGTCATTAGATGAATGATGGGGTTGAATGAAGAAACTGTCTAGACTAGGGATGTACTGATCAGATCCTGGTATCGGTCCGGTCTGTCATGCATATTTGACAATAAAAAGAACTTGAACAAAAAAAACAAAAAACGTCCAATACCATAAGAAGGTTATTAGAAGTTCTAGGAAATGAAGCCAAAACATAATATTCTTTAACACAGGTATCAAATTGGTACCGGTAGATGCTCACACTCAGTGTAAGTAAGTAAGTCATTTTTATTTATATAGTGCTTTTCCAGACCAGGGTCACAAAGCGCTTAAACAATCAAAACAATGTTCAATAAAATATATACTTTAAAGATCGAGATAAAACTGATAACACAACAGGAGTTCCAGAAAATCAAGGAAAAGCCTGAACAAATAAAAACGTCTTAAGATGTTTCTTGAAGGAGTCAGTAGATCCATCAATCATGTCTATAATAGTTGGATCAGTGCTTCCCTAGTTTCGACTTCTTTCTTGCTGGATGAAAGAGTATTTCTAAAACAGTAAATTTCCCAAACAACATGTGAAGTTTTACTCAAAAAATCAAACAAAAAAACTACAATGTGAAGTCACATGGTCCAATCCAAACTTTCAGTTAGCGTTAGAGTGATAGGTACAAATCACCCTTATGTCAACTAAAGGTTTGTAATAAAAGAATAATCTGCCCCTTAGAGAGTTATAGATAAAAATGTTTGTTCATTTTAATGTAGCGACTGGAGCTCAGTCGTCTTTGTCTTCGTCCAAAAATACACTTCAAATACCTCCATACTGCTCGTCTGTAACGTCCCTCTTGTATTGAAGGAATTGTTCCAGATTTTTTTTAAATCTTGTTGGTAGAAGATGTTTAAAGAATAACAAGCGATACAAACAGGTAGTACTCCGGGTAAACATCGCAAGCGTTTTGAGAACGCACACAGTCAACAGTCTACACTGGAAGCGAATGCGATTTTTGTCGAGGCTTCGATACAAGAGGGACGTTACAGACGAGCAGTATGGAGGTGTTTGGATGTTTTGAAGTGTCTTTTTGGACGAAGATGATCAGTTGCTACTTTACAACATACATTTTTTTTCCCTCTGAACTCTAAAAGGAACGGATTCATCCGAAAATAAACCCTTATTCGACACAAGGGTGAGTATAAAGAGTTGATACAAATACACATTGAGGTAAAGCGCACGTGTTCTTTGTGGTCCATGCTACTGTGGTGAAGTTCTGTGAGATCAAGGATGTGGTTTGATCATGTATCTGTGCTGCTGGGTGTTGTGGCAGGATGGCTTTCGGATGAGTCTGTGATGTGGTTTGCGGATTATTTTGGTGGCACCTAGTGTCGGGCATACATTGTATTTGGCTCGGGTTTTAAGAAGCTGGAGTTCAGAGGACAGACGGGACTATAATACCGTCTTAGAATAGGGTTGAGAACGGTACCTTGGAGGACGCCCATGGTGAGGTAGAGCCACGGCAAATTGAGGCCAAGAGATGCCAGGATCATCCCGGACGCACTCAGCAGACCTCCAGCCACAATGACCAATCTCTGAGAGAACCTCAGAGTCAGAGCACTGGCCACCGGACCTGACACAGGATCAGAACCAGTTGAGAAAACATTTTCTACTGGACTACTAGTTTTTTTTTTACCTCCAATGTGAAACATGGCGATACAGGTGGAGGCGACCCACGACGTGGTGCTGGTCATGATTCCGAAGTGGTCCTGGATTTCTTGGAAGAAGAGGCCGAAGTTCTTCAGCACGGCCGCCGTCAGGCCCATGATGAAGAAGGCCGACACCACCACCACCCAGCCGTACCCTCCGTCGGGGGGCCGCGCTCTGCTGGACGCCATCACCTCTGGGTAGACCACCTGTCGGCCCCGGTACCACTCGGGTTATCTTCCGGGGGCGGAGGAAGAAGGAAAGCGAAAAAGAGTCAAGTGAGGGTATTTTAGAGGGTAATGTCCAAGATGAACATCAAAACATGATCTCAACCAAACATTGTAAATATTACTTTAAAAGTTAACTTAAAAATTAATTTCTCTAGAAAATAAAAAAAGGAAAAGTTCTTCAATTTCCACTGTAATTTAAAAATAGTATTTCACGCGTATTTGTGTTTGTATTGAACATAAACTCCAGGAGAATAAAGACATTTGAGAGGATGTTGTTGACAGTTCTGAAAACACCGGTTTGTAGCGTAAATAATTCGCAAATGTATCGCATGGAAATACGTTGAAGATTCACATTCACGTTAAAAAAAACAACCATTAAACACTAACAGTATCTTCAAGCTTTGAGTAAACATATCAACTATTAAACACAACTCGTTTTTTTTTAACGGCGACACTAGTGACAGTTATTCTCCTTTCAAAACAAACCAACCTTGTCGTCATGTTCAAACGCTTCCGTTCCTCTCACGCAGGTGGACGAGAGTGACTCGAATAACGTGTCGATGACGACGGAACGTGTCGACGTGCGGCGAGACTTGAAGTCTCGAACAGAACCGAACCGAGTTCTGCTCCAGGTCGCTTTGTGCGCACCAGTGGTTCCAGCAGGAAGTTATATGGCGTCATGACATCGCCTAGAAAATATATAATAAATCACCGATTTAAAAATAACCACCTTGACATAAATAATAAATAATTAAAACAAAAAAAAATATATATATATTTTTTAGCAATGAGTCTTTAACATGTTTGTAGGTCAACGTCGGTATGGCGTCATGGCAACGCCACTTAAACGCGTGCATAACGTAAATGTCATGCGACGTGCGTGTATGGCGTCATGACAACGCCACTTCAACGCGTGCATAACGTGAATGTCATGCGACGTGCGTGTATGGCGTCACGACAAGGCCACTTCAACGCGTGCATGACGTAAATGTCATGAAATGTATATGTATGGCGTCATGGCAACGCCACTTCAACGCGGAGTCTACGGACTCCTACAAGAAGCATCTTAACACCTTTTTAATTTTGTCCTTTTAAAGTTAAATTTATAAATATAAATAAGTTAAAAATAGTGCAACATAAACAGAATAAATAACGTTTAAAATATTGCGTATAATAAATTAATTTATATAAAAAGTATAAACATAAATAAGTTAAATTTAATAAGTTCAAAGTTAATAAGTCATTGATTCAAACATTAAAACAAGCTTATACATGAGAAAAGCTTCATAAAGTAGTAGTTTTAGGTGTATCCCGCCAGGATTTTCAACCATACGTTTTCTATCCATCATGTTGTTTTACATTGTGGTACTAGTTACAACTACCAGCTAGCTTAAAATAAAATTAATCCCTAGGTTCGACTTTAAAACAATGAACGTTGCCGGGAAGATTGTTCCTTTTTTTTTTCGAATACTCATCATCACACAAAATACACTTTATTGTGACAAACCTTCAAGCAGGATATCATTAAACAGTAAAAATAATAACTTGACCCGATATAAGCACTTCTCTGTGAAACATCTGACGAGGTCAGCTATTTAAATTGCAACACACTCTTGTCCAAACAACGCGTCATCGGCTAATTGGACGCACATGGGTCGGGTTTATTTACACAGCTGTGCGCCTCCATCATCATCATCAATTCACCATTGTGTACTTTTAATGATGTGTGTAGTAGAGACTTACAACTGGGTCGATGACAACTCGACCAGCAAGACTTGTCGTGGACCGATTCCTCTGTCGACTCTCACCGCGTGGACTCGTTTTATCGAAGAAGAACAGAATATTTCTACGCCGATGGGTTCCAGTAGAGACTCGGAGTAGAACCATCGCACCCATAGATTAAGGGGGAAAAAAAAGTGCATCTGGACACATGTTTTCTGGGAGCACTTTAGCGTTTGTTTTTATTGTCGTCGACCCTGAGGCGTCAAGTCTGTGGAAAAGCAAACACATTATCAGCCGCATGAGTTTTTTTTTTTTCACCTGCTTTGCTACAGTCAACTTCTTACCTGTTCACCAACAACCAGTAAATAAAAAGGAAAGAACAAACAACAAATTTCCCTTGAAGGGTTTAAAAGAAAAGGTGAAGTTGCTCTTTAATCGTCACACCACCTCTCACAGTTTAAACAGTTTTTTTTTCTCCTCCAGATTCACGTTTGTATCACAATAATTTAGCGGCGGATCTCACGGCAGCATCGACCATCATTTAGAAAATTATATAAAAAAAGAAATATTTTTTTGGACATATTTACAGATATACTGTAGATGTATTTATATGTACAGGGTTAAAACATATACATTTATGAATACATCTATTTATACATGGCGCTACATCTACAAAACACAGTCTTTTTGTTAAGGACGAGGAAGGCCAGCCCTGCTAGCCCTTGTTGACACACACACACCTACACACACACTCTTCTTCACAGTCGTTTTTCAACCTCAATTTTATCCAGCTTCACTATAAATTGTCCTTTTCACATTGAGCCATTTTGCTGCCTTGCTTAAAGGCACTGTAGTCGAGCAGCAGCAGCAGCAGCAGCAGCAGCAGTCACACTCAGAAGTCCTCGCTGTCTCTCAGCAGGTCGACGCGCAGACATAACTCCTTGAAAGAAGGTCGCCCGCCCGGGTCGTTGTCCCAGCACTCCTCCATCACCTCGTGGATCTGCACCGCAGAAATTAGTAATAAAGTAAAGGTTATTTATTTGTACATTTTTAGACCAGGGTCACAAAGCGCTTTAACAATCAAAAAGAATATACAGTAAAAATATATACTTTAAAAGTCCAAGACACAGAAGACAAATGCAGGAGTCTCAGAAAATCAGGGAAAAGCACAAATAAAAGTGTCTTCAGATGTTTCTTGAAGGAGTCAGTAGATCATCAAACACAGAGGAAGATCGTTACAAAGCTTAGGAGCAACAGCCTGGAAGGATTTCAGCTTGTTCAGGAACCATCAGTAGATTCTGATCCACAGACCTCAGAGCCCGAGCGGGGATGTAAGTCTGGATCAGATCACTGATGGAAGGTCTGACCATGAATAGTTCTGTAAGTAAGAACCAGAATTTTGAAATTGATCCTGAAAGAAACTGGCAGCCATTGAAAAGATTTAAGGATCAGAGCTTCTTGTTAAGACATGAAAACAAACTGTTACAATAGTCCAGACAAGAAGACACAAACGCATGAATTATAAGCTCCAGATCATGTTGTGACAACATTTTCCTAAGTTTAGAGATTTTTTCTCAGTTGAAGGAAACAGTTTCTGGTCAGTTTTCTGCAGCGTTGAACAAGAGACATGTCTTTGTCAAATACAACACCCAGGTTTCTCAGGCTCAGTTTGACAGACTGACCTAAGTCACCCAAGTACTGACTCAACCCTGGAACCTTATCATCAGGAGCAATCACCAGAGTTTCAGTTTTGTCCAGATTTAGCTGCAAAGTGTTTTCACTCATCGTTTGATTTCTAGCAAACAATTGACTAAGTTCAGCCTCTGGGGCTCAGTTGGATCAAAAGAGCAGTAGAGCAGGATGTCATCAGCAAAAATGTGGTAAGAAACAAGTTCATGCGATTTCCTGTCTTAGAGAGAAATTCAAGACTCATTATTTTAAAAACTCAGTATCTGTGTTGAAAAAGAGTATTTTCAATTTAGTTTAGGGTTCAAAAGGACACCCAATATTACGTTGATGACTATTTCTACAAGTCGAACGTAAGCAAACCAAGGAGATATTTGTGCTTCACGCTATATTGAAAAAGTAAAAAAAAAAGTCTTCAAAAACACTCAAAGAAACAGAATAGAAACAGGTGTTCCACGTACTTCGGCGGGACACTCGAGGGGTCTGGGCAGCCTGCTGCCAGACCTGAGCAGTTGAACGAGGTGATAGACGATCAGCTGACCCTGCTTGTCGTTCCCCATCATAGACATGAACACCTGGAGGCAGACGCAGAAGTGGAAAACCGGTTACTCGAGAGTAGAGGTCAGGAGTGCAACACCTGACGTGACATTAGATAGTGTCTGTCTGACGATTGAGAGTCTTATTTTGGAGATTTAAAAACATGTCTCAGGCAGTTGCATCAACGTGGGTTTGGGTTTGACATCTTAATAAGATGATTTGCAAATTAACTACACATTCCTTTTTGAATGCATCATCTATTAAAAAATGCTGTTTTTACCAATTGCTATAAGACAAGTCCATAAACAACAAACAACGCAATTTTTTATACATAAGATTATTTGTTTCAATCTTAACAATGTGTTTCTCGACCAATAAAATACATGTTTAATGTTAAAATGATTGGAAATCAAGGAACATTGGTAAATATATGAAATTGCCAGAAAACCATTATCCACATTTGGCTTATATTTTACATGTTTGTCAAGTAAATCCACTACACAATTTCAGCATTCACCGGCTCAAGAGAGCCGAGAGTTCGCCTCTTACTTAAGGGAAAACAAATTTAACCACAGAAATATGACCGGATTAAAAAAAGTTAGCTGCAAAATTCCCCCCCCCCAAAAAACACCCTTCAAAATCAAAGCAATGATGTTAATCTGACCCTGGAATGTGATGGGAACAAAAAACAAAGAGGATTAATTTCTGAAGATTCTGCGTTTCCCAACTGAACTGAAGTGTTTAACAAAGTATGTCCTATGTTTGCAAAGAAAGAGAAGAGTGAGAGTCAAATCTCAATCAGCTAGATGTTCATATGAATAACTATGAGAAGTATATTGGCTTGTGTACATCATGTTTGAGACTAGATATTTTAAAGAGTTAAAGGTGTCTTACTACTTGTGAACAATAAGGTTAAAAGAGAAAATGAGATGGTTATTAAAAAGCTGTCTTATTATTTAAGTTACGCCACTTTATGTCCCATTTTGAGTGGAGAGACTACCCAGGCTGCTCCGACCTGACAATGGCGGGAACATGATTGACACTTTGGGTCTCAGACTGGACTTCAGCGTATGATTGACTTTGATGAAATGTCAAAACTGTCTCTAAAAGTCAGTTGAGGAACATTCTTCGCACGATGTTTGGTAGCACTCACAGCAGGGGGGCTGCAGTTCTTGTCACTGTAGGTGTAGAGCTCGTACAGCACCACTCCAAAGCTCCACACGTCAGACCCCACCGAGAACTTGCTGTCAGTCAGCGACTCCGGGGCGTACCTGCAGGACACGTGCCAGGTTACTGAAAGGCACACGAAGGATCTGAACTTTGAACTAGCGTACCAGAAGATGGGACTCTCTCCAGGTTCGTTGACCATGTAGTACTCTTTATCCTGGGGCAGGACCTTCGTGAGACCGAAATCTCCGATCTTTACCCTCTGCTCGCTTTCCACGAGGATGTTTCGCGTGGCCAGGTCTCGGTGAATGTAGCGTTTATTCGACAGGTAGTCCATCCCCTGATTGGCCCGGAAAGAACACGTGAACATGTTGAACTCTTTGAAAACAACAGGCGAGACGACTGCACCGGTACCTTGCAGATCTGAGACGTGTAGTGCATGAGCTTGGTGTGATCGATCCTCTCCTTGTGTTTGTTGAGGTAATCCCGCAGACTTCCGAAGGGCAGGTATTCCATGACCAGCCGAAGGTTACGTCGTCCTGAAAATACACTTTGTTATTATTGATACATACTTGAACAGCAACCTTGTTTTGCAATAGGTTTGATTTTCATGGCAGAAGCAAGAATCTCCCTTGAATGTATGTTTTTATGTTAAAAAGATTACCATAAAATATCCTTTTTTACTTTGATTGTGTGTGAGAATGACAATATTGTGTAATTTCTTACATAAATGTGTGCTTTTATGTAATACAAATGACTATAAAATATATATTTCTACTGTCAAAGTGTGTGAGAATGACAATATTGTGTAATTTATCGATTAAATGTATGTTTTATGTTAAAAAGAAATTCCTTAAAATATATTTTTTTACTTTAAGTGTGTGTGAGAATGACAAAACTGTGTAATTTGTTACTTAAATGTGTGCTTTTATGTAAAAAAAAAAAGAGACTATTAAATATATATTTTTTACTTCCACAGTGTGTTAGAATGAAAATATTGTGTGCAATATAACTTAAATGTTTTTATGTTAAAGAATTACTATAAAATATATATTTTTTCTTTAATAGTGTGAGGTAATAACAATATTGTGTGCAATCTAGCTTAAATATATGTTTTTATGTTACACAATTACTATAAAATATATATTTTTACTTTAATAGTGTGAGGTAATAACAATATTGTGTGCAATCTAGCTTAAATATATGTTTTTATGTTACACAATTACTATAAAATATATATTTTTACTTTAATAGTGTGAGGTAATAACAATATTGTGTGCAATCTAGCTTAAATATATGTTTTTATGTTACACAATTACTATAAAATATATATTTTTACTTTAATAGTGTGAGGTAATAACAATATTGTGTGCAATCTAGCTTAAATATATGTTTTTATGTTACACAATTACTATAAAATATATATTTTTACTTTAATAGTGTGAGGTAATAACAATATTGTGTGCAATCCATCTTAAATATATGTTTTTATGTTACAAAATTACTATAAAATATATGTTTTTACTTTAATAGTGTGAGGTAATAACAATATTGTGTGCAATCTAGCTTAAATATATGTTTTTATGTTACACAATTACTATAAAATATATATTTTTACTTTAATAGTGTGAGGTAATAACAATATTGTGTGCAATCTAGCTTAAATATATGTTTTTATGTTACACAATTACTATAAAATATATGTTTTTACTTTAATAGTGTGAGGTAATAACAATATTGTGTGCAATCTAGCTTAAATATATGTTTTTATGTTACACAATTACTATAACATATATGTTTTTACTTTAATAGTGTGAGGTAATAACAATATTGTGTGCAATCTAGCTTAAATATATGTTTTTATGTTACAAAATTACTATAAAATATATATTTTTTCTTTAATAGTGTGAGGTAATAACAATATTGTGTGCAATCTAGCTTAAATATATGTTTTTATGTTACAAATTACTATAAAATATATATTTTTACTTTAATAGTGTGAGGTAATAACAATATTGTGTGCAATCTAGCTTAAATATATGTTTTTATGTTACAAATTACTATAAAATATATATTTTTTCTTTAATAGTGTGAGGTAATAACAATATTGTGTGCAATCTAGCTTAAATATATGTTTTTATGTTACAAAATTACTATAAAATATATATTTTTACTTTTAATGAGAATGACAATATTGTATTCAATATAACTCTGTATGTTTTTATTTCTTTTTTCTTTACTTCAAATATATGCTTCTACTGTGATAGTCTGTGAGAATGACAATATTGTTTGCATCTTCAAACTTTTTAGGTCGTTTTCTTTATTGTCGATCATGACTTTGGCAACTACTACCTCTTAAGACACATTTTAAACAGTGTGACTGGTTCTGACAGGATGCAAAAAGGTAAAGACGGAATGCATTTACAGGTTTACAGATTTGTTGACAACACAAAACATAAATCAAGACCAACCCTAACTGAACATCTCGGTTATCGATTTCCAAACCTGCGCTGTAGCAGACGCCCTTGTACTTGACGATGTTCTCATGCTGGAGCGACTTGAGAATCTCAATCTCTCGCTCAAAGTCCCGGATGTGCTCGGCGGTGCTCTGCTGCAGCTTCTTCACCGCCACCACCTCCCCCGTGTTGTCCTGGAGGGGGTCGTACCGACACATCTCCACGCTGCCGAAGTTGCCCTGAAGCGTAGAAGAAACGAAAGTAACCTGCTGTAGTATCTGGGCTAACATTGACTTGAGTCAACCGACACCAGACGAGAATATCATCAATAACATCAGTGTTTGAACAAGCACTGTACCTTTCCCAGCTGCTGCAGGAAGATGAGGTGTCTCTCCTCGAACTGGGCCGGTTCCTGGCTTTCAAAGGCTCCGCTTGTCCAGCTCGAGGCAGCGTTCCTGTTTGGAAGGATGTCGCTTTCCACGATCAACTCATAGTCTGAAGCAGATTTGGAGAAGTTGAAGTTAAGCTGCAATTTTTTTCATTATGCATCAATAAAAGTTGTAACATTATACAATATTGATTTAACTGAGAGAGTCCTTTTTGTAAATTTGCAGACAGTTGAAAGTTGTAAATAGCTAGTATGACACGACAACAGGGACGTCTGAACCCGACCTGGAGTGAACATGCTGTGCAGGTCTCGGAGCAAAGCACGAAAGGTGGGTCGGAAATCCGGCTCGTAGTCCATGCAGCTGATGATCAAAGTGGCCAACTCCGTCCACTTGGGGGAAGGTAGCTGTTGGCGGTCCTCGTAAAACAGTCTTTTCTGTGAAATTTCAGAAATAAACTTTTGTTGTGCTGCTGCATTCTTTGGACAGGATGAGAAAAAAAAGACTTCTTGCTTCATTCCACAGCCTCCTCTCATTTCTAACGATGTCACAACAGTTAATTTTGCTACAAAACTTTAAACACAGTCAAGATGAAGATTATACAAAGCAAATAAAGTTCTCAAACCGGAACGATTAGATGGGAGAGGGTCTTAACCGAAATTAACTACGAGTGATGTTCTTACCTTTGAGTTCTCGAGGGATGCCAAAGGCCTGTCTCCGCCACTGAAAATCTCCCAGAGCGTCGTGCCAAAGCTCCACTTGTCCGCTGCCAAGCTGAGGTTGGCGGCGTCATTTATACACTCGGGGGGCACCCATGGGATCCTCTCAATAAGCACTGATCACACAAACACAGAAGATAATTAGATACACGCTGAGTCGATTTATTCTGAGAGAAAGAGGAAGTAAATATTTTGTTTTGCGTCTGTTAAGCAGGAGAAACCACGAGAAAATACATATATTACACCTTCATAATAATAATAATATAGTAAAAAAATAAATGAAATATATATAAATAATAAATCTCTAGTGCGTTGAAGGAAAAAGACACATCAACGCTCCCAATACTCTCAGTGATGGTTTGAATAACAAAATCTTCACTCTTTCTATCCTTAAAAACATATTTATTACAAAAAATGTAGGAAGATTTGACATAAATCCAAGAATCTGTCTCTTAATTCACATTGGATGAAGAGTTATGAAGTAAATATAAGGTAACTTTTAACATTATTATAACCTAAATAAAACACTGGTTGTGTAGCGACACCCAGTGGTTGTTTGATAGCACTACAAACAGTAAAGTCTTCACGCATATTCCCTTTGGTTTTTACCTCCAGGTTTATAAGTCCAAGGGTAACAAAGTCATGAATCTTGTTTTGAATAGAATCATAAAATAATAAATAGTAACAATAAAAAATTAAATAATACAAATAAATAACATCAAACAACAAGAACAATAAAGTCCACTACATAAAAGGGTCAGAACAATATTACATTTTATTTATATATTCCTGGTTGAAACATATATCTTGAAAACTCATTTCATCAAATAAACCGAAACCTAATACATTAAAATCATCTTCTTACCTTCTTTTGGCAGAGCAGTTATCCTGATACCAGGATCACTCAGTTTGATGAAGGGAGGATTCCCATTTCTAAGGTCTTCCTCTCTTATGAGCAGGACATTTTTGGCACAGATATTCCCGTGAACAAGAAGCTTTTCCTCCTGTGTAAATGAAAAAAAGAGGTATTATTATTAAAATCTAAAAAAAAGGAAAAAAAAGTTGTTACTCTACCAGAAAGTTCAAGGCCCAGGCAAGCTGCTTCGCCACCTCCAGCTTCCACATGATGTTTATAGAGTTTTTATTCTTCTTCAAGTAAGTGTCCAATGATCCAAACTTGACAAACTCCTGCACCATAATATCTGCAAGATATCACGCTGATGGTAAACAGACTTGAAACAACTGTATTAAAGTCAGCGAAAGGGCTTAAACATATTAACTAATTAAACTAACTGACTTTACACACAATACTATTAAAAAAACACTGATAAACCATAGATTTTTACATTTTATTACTGACATTAGTTAAGTGTTGGATGTTTACAATGTTGTCGTATTTATAACTGACTTTAAAAGTTATTTCACTCATGTTTAAATTGTCATTTAATTTCAGTGAGCTTTTTATTATTCTTAACACTTAAAAAACACCACTAATCACTAAGTTACAAAGTTAATCTTTATTTTAGGTTAAGCTCTGAAGATTGTGTTTCCAATGTCCAATAAGTCTATTAAAGTTGAGTAAATCTCATGTCATTGTTGCTCAATTAAAATGACTTGAAGGGTATAAATGTAAGTGCAGCCAAATGGTCTCTCCAAACAGAAATGTATCTCTCATTAGGTACAATCCATTCTAGTGTATGTTTAACTGGCTTGAGGAACCGAGCGGAACTTAATCCTCCTAAGAATATCCCACCTTGACCCGGCTTCTTATCACTGACATGAGGGTTATCAGGGACAGTTGAGTAATTGGGATTACTCCTGACTTTTCCCCATGAAAAAAAAATGAGCTACGCCTTTTAAGTCAGCAGCCATGCGTGTGGTCCGAGGTCAAAGGCTGCGAGGACGTGGTTAGAAGGAGTCTCATGAACGAGGCTCGGTCTTACGGAACACTTACTTTCTTCTCCGCAGACACAAACGCCATAGTTGAGGATCAGGTGCTTGTGTGACAACTGGCTCATCATGCTGGCGGCTTCATAGAAGGACTACGAGACAATGAAACCACAACAAAATAAATACATATTTAAAAACACATTAACACAAACAATAAGAATCAAATCTTTTTTCCCCACAAAGACTCACCTCAGAGTAACTCCTGTGGCTCGGGTCCAGGACTTTCATGACGACTTCAGTTTTGTGTACTTGTCCATAATCTCCCAGCTCTTGACGAACTCCCTTGAATATCTTGGAGAACGTCCCTTGGCCGAGACTTTCCATCTTAAATTCAAAGATAAACCACCGGTTTTGTATTTGAGCGTAACACGATAGACGTTGTTTTAAAGACCGTTTCACGTACAAATTCCAGATCTTCTTTCTTTATCCTGTGAAACACCATTTGGTTGAAGTTGTGCCGGTGCGAGGAAGGCGATACGGAAAGGTCGGAGCTCTTGTTGCTTCTGCACACCATCAGGCAGGTCTTTTCTGTCGGTTCAAATAAATGTTACGATCAGAGAATCCTCCCACGTCTCCTCTCCTCGTCTCACCTTTAGATTTTGGTGGACAGCACTTGCTAAATTGGAACACGACGTTGTCAGAGCGCACCGTTTCTTTTTGGTAACAGCCGAGTAGCTCCTGCATTGTGCTGAAGTTTCTACTGGTTCCACAGAGGTTGAATTCCCCGCTGGCGGATTTTGTTATTTGGCAATGCTTGTATTCCACAGACTCGTACAGCTGAAGCAGAGACACATGTTCAAGTTATGCTGGGGTTGAGGTAACACATGCATGTAGAGATCTTAAAATACATATTTTATGAGGAATGAATTAAAAATAAGCAGTATTCCTGATTCTTCTCTAATGTGAATTGAATGTTTTTTCACAGCTCAGTTTATTTGTTGAAGTAAATCGAATCTCAGACTTCAGAATCAAACAGATCTGATCAAAGGCAGACAGAAACTGCTCAGACCATTTTCTTTGTTGCTTACGTTAATAAAAATCCATGAGGATCTTCTTTAATAATCTAAAACGTACGTGGAACTGTGAACAAACCTGATGAGAGTAATTCTAAACCTTCATTGAACAAATGCAAGGGAAGACAGTTAAAATGTAGCAGCATCTCTAGAGCTAAAGATCTTTGTCTGTTTTAAAATTGAACTAATTTGACTCAAAACTGTGATCATGATTTTGAATTCACTATCGACCGATAGACCAAGGGGTGCCCGAGCATATCTGCATCATCCTGTGCTGGATATGTAGGTTCTGATTTATAATTTTAAAATTAAAAATGAATTTGTGTTCCAGCAGTTAACACTAGGGTTGAACGGTTGCAACGTGCATGTCTGAATCACTCAAGTCAAATTGCATAAATAACACTATTGTTTTGTTTTGCAGGAGATGCACTTAGAGATGGCAGAGTTACAAGAGCAACCGTTTAATAAGGTGCTGGGACACTTTAACCACCCTCGCCCTGAGCTGGAAGAAAAAAGTCTGCACAAAAGTTGGTGTGATTTATTACTGACTGATGAATACAAGTGTTTACGCTTGACTTCCTCACACATTGTGTATCGTTCACAAGGCCTTAAGTTTCACATTATTGTCTTTCACAATTGTTATTATACAAGTATATTTACAAGTAACTAAATAAACTGTCTTTAATGTATTTCAATTTTTCCTTATTTTGCCTTCATCGTTACAATGACTTATCTTAAAACAAATAAGGTGACACCATTTATTTTATTATCAATCACTTCTTCAGAAGAAATATATGAAAAGAAGACTCATTAAATCTCTGTATTGAGGAAAATAATCGCAGTTAGACAATTTCCCATAATCTTTCAGAACTAGTTTACATGGCTCTCTTTCCCAAAGTTTTTAAAAGCTAAACCATTAGCTGATTTAATTATAACATTTATATTTTGAGGATTAAACCTTAATTTTTCTGCTACATTTCGTTTCAAAATGTTTTTTCCCCTCAATTAGCCTTAAGCTTGTTCTAATGCAGAGAAGCCAGACCGGTTCAGAATCGCATCTCCAGACAATTGTAATCGTAAATCAAAATCATCATGAACAGAAACTTGTGATTCTTTTGACACACAACCAAAAGATAGTCTTATCACAAGATCGGAATCAGTCGATCGGGATCCTGTCACAACGAGAAAACACCTACCGCACGCGGGAAGGTCAATATGTACTTTTTGAAGTCTTTAGGGCTACATCTCAAAATATATAATCCACGTTTGTTCCCACATCTTTGTAGTCGGTTGATGGCAAAATCCATACTGTAAAAACAAAAAAAAGGCAGAGTAGAAGACAAACATTAACCCAAAGTTTTGTGACATCAATTGTTAAATGAAATAGTGATGCTAGATCACCAATGACCGGCACTAAGAAATGTCGAAGACTTTTAGAAACGAAAGCAGCAGATCCTGAGTTATATTTTGAAATAGATCTCCCGCTGGATTATAATTATTTGTATGACTTCTTAATTTTTTCTGTTCAAGAAAACATTTCATGATACAATGAAGGAAAAAAAAGAAATGTAGAAGGAATTAACAATTTTGTTTTCTGTACTACAGAGTATTCTTGACTGATTTATTTACACTTTTGAATTACTGTAATGTGGGTTCAACATAAAAACATGGATCCAATATAATATATAGTTATATATATTATAAAGAAAAAAGGCAATATTTTAATTATTTTTGTATTTTATTAATTTATTTTTCCTTCTTTGAACATGTAATCTTTAAATAATTGAAGGTAAATAAAGGGAATAGACTTAAATGGACTTTATCCAGGGGGCTTTATAATCATAAAGGACCCCAGTGGAGCACCGTGTGTTTTAATAAAATACTAAATAAAATGCCAAGATCAGACACAACATTGAATCCTACAATAAAGCCGATGGCTCTTAATCCATTGAGGCAAAGACTGAATTAAACACTAACGCTGTTGAAACTTCATGTAAAAATAAAGCCACTTGTGTGAAGCTCGGTGGGCGGAGCTGTTGCCGTTATATTGCTGTGAGCTACGCAGCTGACAGGAATGCATGTTCAAACATTTTCAAAGTCATTAGCGAGTGTGAAATTCAATTCACTTTCTCAAGTCTCGTGGGTACAGTTGCGTTTGCATGGCGATAATTAATAAAAGGACGGACATGCATGATGTGGAACTCGCACATCAAGTCGGACAAGTTGGAATTTACCTTTTAGTTCCTCTATGTGTAAAAAGTCCTTTGTGCCTGATTTTTTTTGCTTCTAAAAGATTATCCACACAGATCATCCACTAAGATAACAGCGACAACCAGTCATTACACAACCCAAAAAATCATGTCCCCTCCTCAACAGAGACAATTCCAAGACTGTTTCTGGGCATTCATTCTATTATGGAATTACTGAGAGAATAAATATCTGAACCCGACCTGTAATTTGAATCATTTCTGGTCAATAAAACAAAGTTTTACTTACGAAACGGGGCCGTGACAGTGTGAAGCAATGGCCTCCACGAGTCTTGGTGGCGCCACTTCTTTGCAGAGGTAGTGATGAGCGTCCGTCATCTGTCGGTAGTAACCGTCGACCAGGGATACAAACGAGAGAGCTTCCGAAAGACACGAGAATTCCAGTTCCTGAAAGTTCAACACAAATATTTATTAAATGCTATATATATATATATTCATACACGGTGGTTATTAGATTAGATGTTTTTTTATTACTCATTTAAAGAAAATCAACAATGAAGACACGGATGAGAGAAAGTTTAAACCTCTTCGATGCGGGCAAATGCGTTCAAGAGCGTGGAATATTTATATGACTTAACATGGAAAAACTTGTTCCAGGAATAGTTTTTGTTGGCCAACATTACATGTACGGTTCTTAGAAACGCATGGTTGAGGAATCGCGAGGGTTTCGATGTTCAGAGAGAAAGAAATGGTGTGACGACAGGGAATAATAGACAGCCTTATATAAGACTTTTATTTTTAATACCATGGCGCCAAAGCAGACATATTTTTGTGGGGTGTGAACCACTTAAAAAATGGTTTAAGTACAACCAAAACTCCGGATAAGGGTTTTTAAACGAGCCTTATAGTCAAACAAATACGGTATTTGTTTACCTTTAAAGGGAGTTGTGTTATTACAGTGTTGTTCCATTTTATTGTTGTTATTTATTTAGGTTTGTGTGATCAATAAAAGGCTATCGTGGCTTTTTTTGTGTGTTAAATTGGGGGAAAAAACAAGAGAAATCGGCCACAAAAATCGCGATGGGTGCACTCCTACGAAAGAAAAGAAAACGCACAAAAGAAGATTAATTACCCAAATTTTCCCGTCTTGCTTGTTGATCGTGACCACTCGAGTCTCGGTGACTCCTTCTTTGTTGGCCTGTTTGATGTGGATGTAGGTGACGTCAGAGAAGTCGCATAACACCTGCAACTCCTGAGAGGTTAAAAAAAAAGAAGATATGATCTAATTGAATCACCAGTCAAAGATTACCTTTTAATATTAGCCATTTTTACATTTCCAGAATATAGCCATGATTAAACGCCGGCCCCTTTAACTGGATTAGGGGCCAATAACCACCAGAGGATGGATGATATTGGTCACCTGCAACTGCCATGTCAATCATAAAGGTACAATAGCAAGGAGTAAGCAGACTCAGTCTCAAAAACAGCGTTTTATAAGATAAATATTTGTTGCAATTATCACGATAGGAATGTGGAATGGAGCGAAAAAGACCAAGAGACGGTTGGTTCGTCATAAAAAAAATCAAACAAACCCAGTGGGTTTCAAAGAGAGCATGTGACAGCTTTCCCAGCGGTAGCATCAGACTTATTAACAATGTGTGACAAAAGCAATTATTGGCTGCTTATTTCATGCTCAACAGATGATTATAAATAACACGACAGTCATATTTGAGGGGCAACACTTTTGGATAAACTTTCATAAGAAATACGATGGATGATTTACTGAATTTATCTCCCATTAGCTTTAAAAGATCTACAGATGTATTGGACTGTAATACTGCAAACACAGCAAAATACTCTTTCCTAATAAGGGTCAGTCTTGCCTAAGGATTTGTAACTCTTCTCATGCATGATTAGCCGGTTACCTTCCACCATCGTCACAGTGTTGTCTACACGCACACAGCACAATCAGTAACTGTACAATTGTCAGTGGAGATACTGGAAGAGTCATTTTGTCAATGTGCCTTGTGACCGGTTGGTGAACTTCACGCATAACCGAGGACTTCTGTGGCCTAGAAAACCATTGATCTGTTGATTTTATAATCAGACAATCAACGGGTTTTCCCTAAATGTTACAACACGAAAAATTAACATTTTATTCACCTGTAAATCGTAGAATAAGTCTAAAAATCTCAGGACATCAATTCTGTTCAGGGGTGGGTTTAAAACTTCGAGTTCCTTTGTGGTTTCGACCAAAACGTTGAGTACATAGTACATAAACATGCTCTGTCTTTCCCGTCTGATCAAAACATATTTTTATTCTTAAAAACTAGTAGGTGGTAAAGAAAAGCAGTAAACCCTCGGATTGAATTTTAACTTCTTAGCAAGTTTTCTTAGATTAGATTAGATTGACTTCATTAATGCCTCTGGAGATCTCCGTAGGGAAATTGTGTTTCCAGTTCGGTACAGCAAGTTGCTTAAAAACAGAACAAGAACAAAGTGCAAACAAAAGAACAAAGTTCAAGGGATGAAAAAGGGCAAATATAAATAACAAGGATCAAAGGAAATGCAAATTATTTTGCACTACAAATTATTTTACTTTTTTTTTCTTTAAGAGAGAAAAAGCTTGGAGTGGAAGTTTAGCAAAGCGGAGACAATTTTTGAAAAAAAAATAAAAATAAATTCATAATTGATCTTGTATAGGTATCAATAGAAGTATCACTTGAAAAAACGGTAACATAGTGAAAGTATCAGTACCGGTTTTGACAGAATTTGGATCAACACAGCGCTGCGTAGCTTTGGAGGCGTGGTTTCGAGGAGGTAGTTAGTCTTCTGTATTGAATTTGCAGCTAGATCACATTGTTTTGGAGATGATCTACCCCTCCTTTGACTGGCTACTTGAGAGTCATACATTCTCCTTGAGAATTAGGGAGCTCCTCAATTTATCTCAAAAACACAACGAGGACATTAAATCTGAGAAAACCAAGACTCCTGTGATCAATATTCATAGCTAATGCTGAGATTAAGCCATTTATTGTTCTAACACTTCAGCTTTCTTTTGTAGACAAATATATGGCAACAACTTTACTTAATGTGGAAGGTAAAAACCTTCTTAACTACAGTAAGTAAGTAATTTGTATTTATATAGCGCTTTTCCAGACTAGGGTCACAAATCGCTTAAACAATTAAAACAATACCCAATAAAACATACTCTTAAAAGGTCAAGATTACACCGAGACAAACACAGGAGTTACAGAAAATCAAGGAAAACCTTCACAAATAAAAATGTCTTAAGATGTTTCTTGAAGGAGTGAGTAGACTCCATTAAGCGCAGAGAGAGAGGAAGATCGTTCCAAAGCTTAGGAAAACAGACCAAAAACTGTGACGAGTTTTACTTCACCAACCTGTTCAGGATCTTTTAATCTCTCCCGACACCACTGGATACCGGTGTCCGCGGCCACGAGGACGACCAGCTGTCCACGGGACGGCTCCCTGACCTGGAAGGTCTCGGTGTAGAATGCTTTATCTAAAGACTCCATGCTGATGAGGTACTTGAGTTTGAGGTCGCGAATGGTTGTGCGGCACTGGCTGAACTGCTGGATGAAGCGCTTGAAGCGAAAGCGTATTCGTTTCCGTGTAACAAAGTTGCAGTTCTGGATATGAGCCCTCATTTCTTTTGGTAAGAAGGATTTGTAGCTGAAAAACACAAACACTCCTTAGATTTAGCTTGACTTTTTTTTAGTATTTCAACTATTTCAAAGTATTTTCACAAGAGTTTTAAACAATATGCCAAATTGTGTGTGACTAAATGTTATTTTACATTAATAAAAAACAGCTCATTCTTCATATAGCTTTCTTAACAGAACCCCCCAGGAATTGACACATTTTCTCTATCCTTGATGGTTAAAATAACCAAACATTTTAGTTTTGGTCTTTAAAAAGTGTTGAAAAACAGTTCTGTTAATTCCTGATACAGATCATTTTCACATTAAAATGATTTTCTCCTGGAACAAAAATTAACCGAAGAGCATATCAGATGTGTTACATACCAAATACCCTAAAATGTGTTTTACAAGAGACAACTTTACAGAGAAGAATGATTATATTTCAATTGTTATGACATCACTTTATCTTATTATAATCAATTATTCCCCCTTGATCGTCAAGGTTAACACGTCCAAATATAGACAGTTTTTTTCTTTGGTTTACTTCATCCAAAGAAATATCTCCTATTTATCAGTGGAAAATTATAGTCACTATAAAAAAGAACAGCCTGAAATTGATGGAACATCAAGTCTAGCTTTGTCAACCACAGTAGCAACACATTAAACAACTCCAAGTAAAGATTCAGTGATTTTTTACTGTATACATGGCTTCATAACTTTGAATAAAAATAATGTACAGATTTTGTAGATAAACGGCAGAGTTTAAGGGCTCAGCTTTAAAATAAACTATTATAATGTCCTTGCAAGGGCATGCATTTCTATATGCTTATAGTAGTTTATTATGATGTGTGTGATTTTGAGAAAAATTACCTTATTGTGTGATAAATGTCCAAAGGGGACATCTGTCTCTCTTTGGCTGTCCGGGTCATGTCCAACACGGCCATGCCGAGACACTCTTCCTGTGCCTCGTGGGAATTTGGGATTTTCACCAAGCCACTGATAAAGTCGTTTCTCCACTAAAATGAATAAAAACGATACAGAATAAGACAAGTTCAATGGCAAAAGTTTCACAAATCACACAACTATGTTGGATGATGCATTCATTCATTCATTCATTCATTTTCTATGACGCTTTTTCCCCACACACTCATACCTACACATAATTTCCTCAAGTTCCCAATTAACCTATGTATGTTTTTGGACTGTGGGAGGCAACCGGAGTGCCCACACAACATCAAACTACACACAGAACACAAGGGCTGCACGGTATTGGAAATAATTGCGATATTCGATATTGGTGACTTGAGTTGCGATATCACAGACCGAGACGTAAACAACAATAAGACATAGAAGTACAAATTGAAAAACCTTTACAGAACGTGACACTGATTGGTCAAAGTGCGCATTTAAGATATGCTTGATTCATGTTTTCGATGCCAATATCGCGATTACGATATTTTTCTCGACCTATCCTGCAGCCCAAAGTTCCCTCCCATTATGGTTGATTGACCCCAACTATTTGAGCTATTCTTTACAATGCATCGTCACTGTGCTCCAGAACGTACAAATCACCATATAATCAAAAAACATCATGGTCCATAGAGACATCTTCCTAACCTGACTCAACACTTCCATTGTCTTCCCACCCTCCTCAAACACTTCTCCATAGTAAGTTCGGAGTAACAAATTCTTACCTGAAAGAACAGATATGACATGACAAAATCATCAATGACTGGAGACTCCATTCCTTTTGTAACCCCATAACGACAGGCTCGAGACGCTCCACCGCTGTACCAGCCAGGGTAGTAGTGTCTGCGGGGGGGGGACACCGATCAAAGAAAAAGTTGTATCTCGCATCCATTTTTAATGGGAAACCAGAAAGGTCAAGACAATAAAAAAAGTTTTTACCGTATTCTGAAGAAAAGATCTTCAGATGCTGAACTTTCAAGATGGAATGTGTGGTTAGGTGAAAACCACAAGCAGTCTTTCTCTCTAAAAAGGCCAAAAAGACTAAAATACAGAGGTGCTATACCTAGGGGAGGCAACAGGAGAATAAACAAATTAATTTAAAAGCAAAGAGCGTACATTAATGAGTGTCAATACATTTTCAGTTAGAATTCCCCACAGGTTTTTCATCAAACACTAAAGACATAATTCCAAAAACAGACTGATTGGACGCACTTTTTCTCCAGACAGAGCGTCCTACATTCGTAAGAAAAGACAACACAACAAGCACAGTGTTGCTGCTGTTTTACTGTGGCCTCCTGATAACCTTATCTCGGGACCTGTGACCTGAGCATGAACGTATCGATGCACACACCGAAAAACTCCCGGAGCTAGAATACTCACCGCAAGCTGTAGCTGCCTCTATACAGAGCTCCTCCGCCACATAGTCCCCGGGTGGGTAACTGAGGTCACTGCAGTCGCCCGTCCCTTGGCCGTTGTGGTAGAAATGCAGCCTCAGAACGGCGGCGGCTGGTCTGGACTCGGCAGACTCCCTATGTGTGGTCCCATTTTGGTGCACGGGCGTACGTGTGTTGGTCACTGTGGCCATCGCTGACAGAGAGGCGGTCAACAGCATGTAACCCTGAAATGGTAAAGATAGCTAATGTAACCAATTAGTTCCATGGCGGCTTCCCTCCGCGACGTGTAATGAATTCTCAATGAAGACGGCCTCGCTGGTTGCATAAACCGTTCGCTGGTGGCACAGAGGATCCATTGTCTGGAGAAGGGTTATAAAATCTGGAAATCTCATTATAAAGGATCTTCTCTCTTATCAAATACATTGAGATCTTTCTTTCGTTTTAACCCCCAAAAAAAAAAACAAGAGCTTTAAGTTCACGTCACACATTTAAATACGTATTAAGAGAACAGAAAACTGATGTAGTCGCCGCTCAGACGTTCAGATCCTTAGAATGATGTCTGTCTGACTCGCCCTCGGTCACTTGAAAGAACTGTTTGACTTAAAAACTGCTACAGTTTGCTGAATAAGAATTTGTGTTTGAGATAAACCAATATGATATTTTTTATGGTCGATACCGATAATTAGTAGTCAAGGATGCCGATAACATATATTTGGAGCAGATATTCATTTTCAGTAAAAGTATATATATTTGCATCAGTTTTTTTTTTAAGTAATACAAATGCCAACACTTAACTATGTTTAAATGGCTTTAAGCATATTATTTTATTAAACATCATAACCAGCGTCTGCAGCATCTCAAATGAATTTCAGTGAACATTAAATAAATAAATAAATAAATAAGCTTCCTGACGTTTTATAAAGTAAATACAACAAAGTGCAGAGAACTGATTCATTCCGGGGTGAGGTCGGCCCTTTACAGTTTTTACTTCAAATACATTTGTCCTTTTAGTGAGTTTGTGATTATTTGGTAAATATTTTTCTATCAACCAATTTCGGCGCCATCTATCCCTAATTTGTATGTGTGAATATTTTGAATATATTTGGTCTTATACTGAGGGAAATTTCGTTGTTAATTCGGTGGAAATAAAGGATACAAGCAATACATAATAATATCGGATACCAAAAAAATATCCGATTCAAAAACAACAATACATTATGAAGGTATGATCTTTTCGAAGACTTTTCAATGTTATTCAAATAGTTGATATTTAACGACACCATATACTTTGAAAACTACTTTATTCCATCCATCAAATTAGTTCCTGATCCTCCATAGGTTTCTTGTGGGAATAATAACGTTTTTTAAGGGGCATGACTGAGACCTGCTCCGTTTTAACCATTCTTGAACTATTGTTAGTGGTAACTTTTATTTAGTAGTAGCAGCTACACATTGAACCAATTGAGGAAGAAAAAACTATAAACAGTCTGGTCTTAAAACAAAAAAAAAATGATCATGCAGTTTTTAAAACCTGATCACTTTCGTATAATCTAATTAATAAGAAAATATTAGGAAGAAAAAATATGTCTGGGTCTTAAACCAACAAAAAATGATGGGTCATTATTGAAAAATCGATTTAAAATCACTTGATATAATCCATTTAATAATAAAATATTACGATTATTCAATAGTTTACCTTTGAATAAGTAAAGTGATTTGAACTGAAATGATCAAGCGAAAAACAGGACTTTTCTCTTCAGTTTTTGCCATTTTTTTTTCATGGCATGCCACAAATATTTAAGTAAATATATTATTAGTATTTTTTTTTAAGCGCTATTACATCAGATAAAAAAAAGGTTTTATGAAAAAATACAATAAAAAATATTATTTAAGCCAATAACACTTGATAGTATTCGAGTTTTATAGAATGAGGGTCCTTGAGGATATTAACCTGCTTAAAATAGGCAAGTCAAATATTAAAATCAACACTAAAATAATCCTACGATCACAATTGTTTTATATCATACTGATCTTTTTTTAATACCGTTCTGTCCGATTTGTTTTTTTGGTTTGTTTGTTCCTATTTGTATTGAGTATATTTACAACTTATATATAGTTTTTCTCACATATTTTATATTATAATTCTATTTAAGACATGTTTATTTTTGTTTGGGTTTGTTATTTGTGCAATTTCCTTTATATACGAGGTTTAAATATTAGCCCACATTGGGTTTCTACCTCAGCCACACAGTCTCTTGTTTTCTATTTAATTTTTGGCTTCTATTGTTCATTTGAAAGTTGTGCAAATATACAATATATAGATGCAATGTTAAGAAGAGAAGGGCTGTTTAGGATTGCAATAGTTCTGTCTGTTGATTTGGAAAATGTCCCCAAGTTGTTTGCCAGAGACTTTTTGGTTACTTTTGACACAAAAAACAGGTATAAACAACTTTCTTATTTTGCATTTAACTAGGTAAAGCTCCACCTGTGTCTCTTTAATAATGTATATTTGTAAAGCGCCTCTCTAGACCAGATCAGCTTTGATTGTCATGCATTCACACACACACACACACACACAATTGCACAATGATGGGAGTAGGCTGCCATCAGGGTAAGGTGTCTTGCTCAGGGACACAATGCCACAAGCTCGTCTGGAGCTGGGATTGAACCTGCAACCACTCAGACCCCAAGTAACCACTCTACAATCCAAGCTATGATTCTGAAATAAAACATAATATTGTTGGCGATTTCTACATGAACATACTTTCACGACCCCACATTTAATTGTATTATTTATTTTAAAATGTATAACATGCCTTGATGCTTGGTTCCATTTATATATTGCTTACTTTGTTAACTTAGTTAATTAAAAAAAAAAAAAAAAAATCCTATGTTGTGTTTACAACACTGGCAATAAAAGTTCCAGATTTGGGTTCTGATGTATATTAAAAAAAAAAAAATGCAGCATAAATACCTTTGCAACTACGATCATGTAGAAATTCCTCTGATGGCTCACTTATTATATAAGTTAGTAGTTATTTTCATTACTCATTTTAATATCGTAAAATATTTTAGTATTTGTTCATGTCTTGAGTATAAATGACTTACTAACTCCAAAAATGTAAAGTAAATTCAAGATATGTTCTGAAAAACATCCCTATAATCATATTTAACATTACATTTTATATATTTTTGTAGTTTTGTTATAAAATGTCAGTGTATAATTTCATATATATATATTGTTTTAAAGGTTTTGTTCCAGCTTTCCATTTGCTTGACCTCACAACAGTCCCATTTTATAATCTGGGTTAAAACTGTGACTTATTCCCACAATTCAGAACCAGAGACTATAAAAACAAAAGTCATTCTAAAGTCATGACAACAACAAACATCTCACACCCACACGTACAACAACCCGATCCGTTAAACGCAAACACACTTTATCTAATCAATCGGATCCTGTATCGATACGTTTTATTCGTATAGATAGTGACAAGAGTTCATCTCTGATTGGGAGCGATGATATTTATTTGAAAATATACAACATACCTTGGTGCTTGGTTCTGTTTTTCTATTGCTTACTTTGTTAACTTTACTTAATTTTACAAAACTAAAAAATCCTATATTGTCTGGCAATAAAAGTTCCAGATTTGGATGGATATATATATATATATATATATATATATAAATGCAGAATAAATACCTTTGCGAGTACGATCATGTAGAAATTCCTCTGATGTCTCACTTATTATATAATTTAGTATGTATTTCCATTATTCATTTTAAAATGGTAACATGTTTTGTTTGTTCATGTCATGATTGTATAAATGACTTACTTACTCAAACAATTCAAAGTAAATTCAACATATGTTCTGAAAAACATCCCTATAATCATATTTAACATTTTATTTTAAACATTTTTGTAGTTTTGTTATAAAAGGTCAGGGTATCATTTCATATACATAAATATATATATATATATATATATTGTTTTAAAGGTAAGTTTAGGTAACCAGTTAATAATGTGGGTTAAAACTGTGACTTATTCCCACAATTCAGAACCAAAGAACATAAAAAAAAGTCATTCTAAAGTCATGACAACAACAAACATCTCACACCCACACGTACAACAACCCGATCCGTTAAACGCAAACGCACTTTATCTAATCAATCGGATCCTGTATCGATCAATCTTATTCTTATCGACAGTGACAACATTCAATCTCTGATCGAGGAGCGATGACAACTTTGAGGAGGAGGCCGAGATGTTGGGCTTCCTAGCAGCCTCACACACCCACCCGGGCAACTTAACAACGCTTACCCCAGAACCGACCACCAAAAAAAACCAGGGGCTGCAAGTCATCGATTCCACCAACAATTCCGGGTCTAAAAGGAAAGGTGGACGCGCGGAAATAAACCCACGATCGACTGTCAAACGCGTGGACAAATCGCCAAATACTCACTTTAGAAAGTGAGCTAGCCGTTGCACAAAAAACTAGCACGCTAGCTAGCTAATGCTAGCCTCTTAGGCCGGTGGATCCGCCAGGACCAGCCGTGACAGTTCGCCGCGACACTTTCGTCCCTTTTTTTTTTTCTTTTTATTTCCGCGGCGATTAAAAACCCGCTTCTCGGTCACGCACCTGTGCGTTTATGGTTGCAAAGCATCGCTGGTGACTTTCCCGTCCATGGCTTCACTTCGCTGCGAGTTTTACATGTTTCCCTCCGGAGCAACTTTTATCTTGTCAACAGTCAAAGTTGGGGCTAAAGCTAAGCGCTAACTCGCTCGCTGGAGACTTAAATAAAAAAAAAAATAAAAAAAAATAATAATAATAAAAAAAACGCCACTCGGACGGTCAAATGTCCGTGTTTTCTGTCAGCGACTTGTTGCGTTGCTGTGTGTGCGGTCAGGAGCTCCGTGCGTGTCGAAGGTTTTTTTTTTTGCTACGAGCTTGGGGTTCTGCAAAGGCGGAGCTGCACCGTCAGTGAGCAGCAGAGCCTCCCGCTGACAGCTATTGTCTTCCGGGGTTGGCCCTGGCTGGAGCAAGGGTTACATACGAGGCTTGGGTCAGGGGTCAGAGACTACCGTGTGTTATAACACAATTATATATATGTAATATCTTTAAAAAAAAAATGTTTTAGTATCAAAAAGTATCTGAAATATTTGTTACATTTTAAAATACTAAAGATCAGCCAATGTTAAAAACCAAAGTATCCCAATGTAAGTAAGTAAGAAAGTAAGTAATTTGTATTTATATAGTGCTTTTCCAGACCAGGGTCACAAAGCGCTTAAACAATCAAAACAATACTCAATAAAGTATATACTTTAAAGGTCAAGATAAAACTGATAACACAACAGGAGTTCCAGAAAATCAAGGGAAAGCCTGAACAAATGTACTCACATGTTTCAAATGTTAAAGACTTTCTCTCCAAGATGCTTGACCATGTTTTGAACGTATTACTTTATAAAGTTCTCCCCCCGTCTGAAATCAGGGCGAACGAGAGGTTACGAGAGTCCATTATGACTGTAATAATAACTCCACTCCTCACCCGGCCAGCTGTAATCAAGCCCCTGCTTTGTTTGTACAACAAGTCCTTTGGAGAGCGCATATCTGAAATATTTTTTACATTTTAAAATACTAAAGATCAGCCATTGTGAAAACCCAACTCTCCCGACTCACTCCCATGTTTCAAATATTAAAGTATTTCTCTCCAAGATGCAGTAAGTCTCTCATCATGACCATGTTTTCAACTTATTACTTTATAAAGTTCTCCCCCGTCTGAAATCTGGGCGAACAAGAGGTTACAAGAGTAAGTAAGTAAGTAAGTAATTTGTATTTATATAGTGCTTTTCCAGACCAGGGTCACAAAGCGCTTAAACAATCAAAACAATACTCAATAAAGTATATACTTTAAAGGTCAAGATAAAACTGATAACACAACAGGAGTTCCAGAAAATCAAGGGAAAGCTTAAACAAATGTACTCACATGTTTCAAATGTTAAAGACTTTCTCTCCAAGATGCATGACCATGTTTTCAACTTATTACTTTATAAAGTTCTCCCCCCGTCTGAAATCTGGGCGAACGAGAGGTTACAGGAGTCCATTATGACTGTAATAATAACTCCACTCCTCCTCCAGCCAGCTGTAATCACGCCCCTGCTTTGTTTGTACAACAAGTCCCTTGGAGAGCGAATATCTGAAATATTTTTTACATTTTAAAATACTAAAGATCAGCCATTGTGAAAACCCAACTCTCCCGACTCACTCCCATGTTTCAAATATTAAAGTATTTCTCTCCAAGATGCAGTAAGTCTCTCATCATGACCATGTTTTCAACTTATTACTTTATAAAGTTCTCCCCCGTCTGAAATCTGGGTGAACAAGAGGTTACAAGAGTAAGTAAGTAAGTAAGTAATTTGTATTTATATAGTGCTTTTCTAGACCAGGGTCACAAAGCGCTTAAATAATCAAAACAATATTCAATAGAGTATATATTTTAAAGGTCAAGATAAAACTGATAACACAACAGGAGTTCCAGAAAATCAAGGGAAAGCTTAAACAAATGTACTCACATGTTTCAAATGTTAAATACTTTCTCTCCAAGATGCTTGACCATGTTTTGAACTTATTACTTTATAAAGTTCTCCCCCGTCTGAAATCAGGGCGAACGAGAGGTTACGAGAGTCCATTATGACTGTAATAATAACTCCACTCCTCCTCCAGCCAGCTGTAATCAAGCCCCTGTTTTGTTTGTACAACGAGTCCCTTGGAGGCGAAGACGTCTGGGATTGATGACGTGCGGTGACAAACCTCTGTGCTTGACCAATCACAGCCGAGAGCTTTGATCAGACAGACACATATCGATGGTTACAATAGAGGTCCAGGATCTATTTATGACACACTTAAATCAACACATTTGGCAAATTAAAACCAAATTAAAAAGATAAAAAATAGCATGTTTGAATAAGTAAGTACCTGTTATAATCACTACCATGTGTTATAACACAATGTAATCATCCGATACTTTGATATATTTTTTTTAATTATCTTTTTTTTAATTTAAGTATCTGAAATATTTGTTACATTTTAAATACTAAAGATCAGCCCATGTTAAAACCAAAGTATCCCAACTCACTCACTTTTTAAAAAAAAGATTTAAGTCTTCCTCTCCAAGATGCAGTAAGTCCCTCATCATCACCATGTTTTCAACTTATTACTTTATAAAGTTCTCTCCCCCGTCTGAAATCTGGGCGAACAAGAGGTTACGAGAGTCCATTATGACTGTAATAATAGGTAGAACTTTATTGATCCCTCAGGATTTTTTTTTTTCCAAATTATCCACAGCAAATACAGAAATTTTTCATAAAAAATAATCAAAATAAAATAAGAACAAGAACAAAGAGAAATAAAGAGAAAGAACAAGATGATACAATCTAAGTCTAAAGATAAAGGGACAGAACATCATGATACTTTTACTCCACTCCTGCCCCCAAACTCAGAATTGTACAATTTAATAGATGTAATGAATGTAAATGGATGAGTCCTTGAGTAATAATAACTAATAATAATAATAGTAATAATAATAATAATAATTGGATTCAATAATAACTCCACTCCTCACCCAGCCAGCTGTAATCAAGCCACTGCTTTGTTTGTACAACGAGTCCCTTGGAGGCGAAGACGTCAGGTATTCATGACGCGCGGTGACAAACCTCCGTGCTTGAGCAATCGCAGAAGAAGGCTTTGTACAAACAGACGCATATCGATGAGTACAATAGAGGTCCATGATCTATAAATGATACACTTAAATCCACACATTTGGCAAATTAAAACCAAATTAAAAACATAAAAAATAGCATGTTTGAATAAGTAAGTAAGTACCTGTTAGACGCACAGGTTTTGGTCACTAAACTTAATCGTTTGACCAACTATAACTTTTCTTAAAGTTTTGATTTAATGCTGAGTTTTTAGATGATGCTTGTCTTTGATCTTGTGTTGTTGTTATAAACATATTATTTTCATATGTTCTCGATCTACGAATGGTAAGTAGCCATTGGCTAAATCTGTCATAATGACATGTTTATGGTCATAAATATATGAAACAAGTTGTACATGTTTCATTTAAAATGTTCTGATGAGACCATCTGAAGATAAAAGAGGTAACATTTAAATGAAATTTAAATCCCTTTCCACAGGGGTTTTTCCCAATGCATTTAAACATGCCATTGTGGAGCCTCTGCTCAAAAAACCAGGCTTAGACCCAACTGACCTCAGTAATTTCAGGCCTATTTCTAAGCTCCCTTTCTTGTCCAAGATCTTGGAGAAGGTGGTGTCCGAGCAGCTGTCTTTGTTCCTGGATCAGAGCGACATCCATGAGAAGTTTCAGTCTGGCTTCCGTAAACATCACTCTACGGAGACAGCTTTATTGAAAGTGTCCAGTGACATCATGATGTCGGCTGACTCTGGTAAATTCACTGTTCTGGTTCTCTTGGATCTGTCGTCAGCCTTTGACACAGTTGATCACCAGATCCTGCTGAGAAGACTAAGGGATGAAGTGGGACTGTCTGGGTCTGTGTTAGAATGGTTCTCATCTTACCTTTCTGGGCGCAGTTTTAGTGTATCTGCCAATCAAATGAGGTCTGAATCGGCAGATCTGTTGTGTGGAGTCCCTCAAGGTTCTGTTCTGGGTCCTTTATTGTTTTTGCTGTACTTGATTCCCCTTGGTAAAATCATTCAGAGATTTCCAGATGTTTCTTATCACATTTTTGCTGATGACATCCAGCTCTACTGCTCTTTTGACCCAACTGAGCCCCAAAGGCTGAACAGCTTAGTCAATTGTTTGCTAGAAATCAAACAATGGCTGAGTGAAAACACTCTACAGCTAAATTTGGACAAAACTGAAACTCTGGTGATTGCTCCTGATGATAAGATTCCAGGGCTGAGTCAGTACTTGGGTGACTTAGGTCAGTCTGTCAAACTGAGCCTGAGAAACCTGGGTGTTGTATTTGATAAAGACATGTCTCTTGTTCAACACTGCAGAAAACTGACCAGAAACTGTTTCCTTCAACTGAGAAAAATCTCTAAACTTAGGAAAATGTTGTCACAACATGATCTGGAGCTTGTAATCCATGCGTTTGTTTCTTCTCGTCTGGACTATTGTAACAGTTTGTTTTCATGTCTTAACGAGAAGGAGCTGTCTCGCCTGCAGTTGATTCAGAACTCTGCAGCGAGAATTCTGACCCGCTCTAGTAGAAGAACTCACATTTCTCCGATCCTTAAAACTCTTCACTGGCTTCCAGTTTCTTTCAGGATCAACTTTAAAATTCTGGTTCTTACTTTCAGATCTATTCATGGTCAGGCTCCTCCTTACATCACTGATCTGATACAGCCTTACACCCCAGCTCGGTCTCTGAGGTCTGTGGATCAGAATCTACTGATGGTTCCTCGCACACGGCTCAGGACCAGAGGAGAGAAATCTTTTCAGGCTGTTGCTCCTAAGCTTTGGAACAATCTTCCTCTCTCTTTGCGCTTTATGGAGTCTACTGACTCCTTTAAGAAACATCTTAAGACGTTTCTATTTGTTCAGGCTTTTCCTTGAATTTCTCGAACTCCTGTGTTGTTCTCGGTGTTGTCTTGATCTTTGAAGTATGTACTGTTTTTGAGTATTGTTTTGATTGTTAAAGCGCTTTGTGACCCTGGTCTCGAAAAGCGCTATATAAATAAATATTACTTACTTACTTACTTACTAACATGTGCAGTTCCCATTCAATAAATCAATTAAAATGAAATTTAAAAAAATGAACTTATCATGAAAGAAAAAAAGTGGAACAGTATGCTTTTTTCTTTTTTATTCAATTTTTACGTTCCACTTAAAGTCTCTGGAGTACAAGTTTATAATTAAGTATTTGAAAATGTCAACGATAGTTATATAGTGAAAAGTGATGATAAGTGACAGGGGGCGACTCGTCTCATTCGCTGGAGCCCCATTATGACCCCATGCCCTGAGAGTGTCGGGGCAAAGGTTGTGACATGCTTTTTTTTTCTTGGGGGTCGTCATGTGGAAAGAATATTGTTCTGGCAGCCAGTAAAGAGTTTTAAGGATCGAGGGAAATGTGAGTTCTTCTACTGGAGCGGGTCATAATTCTTGCTGCAGAGTTTAGTATTAACTGCAGGCGAGACAGATCCTTCTTGTTTAGACACCAAAATAAACCATTATAATAGTTTAAACGAAAAGACACAAAGACATAGATTACAAGCTCCATTTTGTGTTGTGACATTGTTTTCCTAAATTTAGAGATTTTTCTCAGTACAGTTTATATGTAGGGGTTATAATAATAATAATAATGTATCATAATGTTTTTATAATACTATCTGCTTAGTGTATGATTATATATTATACTATATCATGTTATATTGTGTAGTATAGATACTGCAAGACAAGATATATTAGTTGTATTTAGTGCTATGACTACTTATAATTTATATTTTAAATGGATTTCTCTGTAGAAATAACAATAAGAAATGGTAAAAAGAGGCACAAAATTCAAAAAAGCATTTTTACTTCCTTCTTCTCCCCTTCGAATTAAAGCTTTATTTTTATTTATTTATTTTGTAGGTATAAATATCGACATATTTACTGTTTGAAAAAAGAATCAATTGATTCATTTAAACTAAGTAGTAGATTTGTTCTCATTTCAAAACTCTTTCTTTCCATTCTTTTTCCTCTTCTGTTCCTCTTCATTTGGATCAGTGTTCAAGTTGTTGACACGCGTAAAAAGAAGACACGCACGATCTTAAATCATGTAAAAGAGCAATAGCTACTTTATTACAATTAATAACGTCATTACGTTATATCGTTTGACCAGTAGGTGGCGCCTTCTACTCGCAGAAAATCCAATCGCCACGGAAGACCTTGATAGATTCAATAAAGCACATGAAAGGTGGGAAGTGTGAGAAATAGAGTGACACGATTGAGAACAAAAAAAAAGAGAAAAAGAGTGAGGTAAAAATGTTCTTTCGGTCTCTGGTGGTTTGATTCGTCTCCAAAGGCTTTTTGTGCCCGAAACACGCCATCTGTGTCTCTTGCTCGCAGCCAAACACACACATGGCTGTGCATTATATCCATGAGAGGAAAGAGTTAGTGACACAATCCAAAACTTTTTTTCTATTTATGTGTGCAACAAGATACGATAAAAACTTAGACTATTGAGCACCATTACATTTATCAACTTGAATTGATGTAAAGGACAATATGAGATTGAAATAATACATATACATATAAACTACACTTAACACACACTCTGCAGAATACATAGTATTTATATTTAAATATATTTTCCTGTTTATTGCAATATTACAATGAATATAATAGAACTAATAAAGAATATAATAGGCTTTTCCTTGATTTTCTGGAACTCCTGTTGTGTTATCAGTTTTATCTTGACCTGTAAAGTATATACTTTATTGAATATTGTTTTGATTGTTTAATCGCTTTGCGACCCTGGTCTGGAAAAGCGCTATATAAATAAAAATTACTTACTTAAAATATATTATTATCATTATTACTATTCATTATTTATTTATATATATATATATATATATATATATATATATATATATATATATATATATATATATATATATATATATATTTTAGTTTTTCCCTTTAATGCAAAAGAAAGGGTGTTATTATCCCCAGAATCAAACGTATGATACAAACATAATATGATTATAAAATGTCATATACAAGTAAAGTTTTTCATTTTTTGAACCCCCCCCCCAAAAACAGTTTAAGAATAGTTTTTTCCTGACCATATACTCACCCTGAATAAAATAAATAAATAAATGAATAAAATATATAAAAGTAAAGAATAATACAATGAAAAAATTAAATCGATAAATAAAATAATATAATATATAATTACTTGCCAGGAATGTCAAAGAATCCCTTTACAGGAGTCTTTTCTGTCGCTTTTTTAAAAAAGAAAGCTGTCATTAATAATGGTCTCAAATTTCCCACTTTTCGCAACAAAAAAATAAAATTCATATTCATAAAATGTATTACTCGTCCACCCTTTATGTAAACTTGTATAGAAGTGGTCAGTGGAACAAAAAAAGGTTGAGGACTGCTGTCATTTATAACTCATTCAAAGGGTGACAGATGAATAACTCTGTGTATCATAACCACTCCAGACCATCTCCCGTCTAAATGACTCTCTCCTTCCGGCTCTGGATGGAAACACACACCTCCTGCTGCTTACTCATGATTTCCCCTAAAATAACAGAGAAGACAGGCAAACTGTATGAAATATACGATGTCAATAAAAGTTTGGACTCGGATATAACTTCATCCCACTCACCGTCCCTGTCGCTGCAACGCTGACTGAAATTTATAAGCACCTCTAAACTTGTGACAGCTTTTATTGATGTAATGCATCCTCTGGCTTCCATCCCCGACAAATATGCGCGCAAACACGGGCCTGACCTTTACTTGGGTACGGACCAAAGCAATAACCTCGACCCCCGGGCCGTTCGTTCTGGAACTCCATCTGAATACACAATCCGGGCGAGGTGGTGCACAATTATCATTCTACGCCGGTCTCACCTAAATTCTCCGCGCAGATGATGCCAGTCAAGATAGAAAACTGAAATGATTCGGCGGAGCGTTTGCTGGGAGGCACAATTAAGATAAGATGTCTTCTTAACCTGAAATCTACGCACGGATCAAATTGGACGATGATTATCGGGGAAAAAGTGTTGAGCTCCTGAAAATGTTTTCTCCCGTTTTATACTTTGCTTTTTCTACGTTCAAGTTTTGCCTCTCTTTTAAACGCTAACTCATGTCAAACTCGCATGTTTCGAATGTGCAGTAAGTCCCTCATCATGACCATCATAAACGTATTACTTTATAAAGTTCTCCCCCGTCTGATATCTGGGCGAACGAGAGGATACTGCTTTGTTTATACAACGAGTCCCTTTGGAGGTGAATACTTCCGGGATTGATGACGCGCGGTGACAAACCTCCGTGCTTGACCAATCACAGCCGAGGGCTTTGTACAAACAGACACATACTGATGAGTATAAAAGAGGTCCAAGATCCATTTAAGACACACTTAAATCAACACATTTGGCAAATTAAAACCAAATTAAAACCATAACAAATAGTATGTTTGAATTAATGTATTAAGTTAGTGGTAAAGTTACAGTAGCATGTTACAAAAGGTGACTGTAGAACCTGTCAGACGCACAGTTTTTGGTCACTAACCGTTTGACTAACAATAACCTTTTTTTAACTTTAGTTTGCCACCGTCTGAAATCTCAGCGTACGAGAGGTTACGAGAGCGGAGTCCATCACCACGTAATAATGGCTTCACTCCTCCTCCAGCCAGCTGTAATCATGCCCCGCTTTGTTTATACAACCAGTCCCCTGGAGGTGTAGACTTCCGAGATTGATGACGCGCGGTGAGAAACCTTGATGCTTGACCAATCACAGCAGAGTGGGCGTGGCTACGGTAAACAAGATTTCAGACAGAAACAAAAAGCAAAAATATTTAAATTTGAAAAAAATCAACATAAAAAAACGGACGCATTTAAACCAAAAAATATCGTTGAACTGTAGCTTGTTGCCTACACTGTTTTGAGGATCATCTACCCCACCTTTAATTTTGGTTTCGACCTTTATTCTATCATGACTGACTTCATACAGTATGTTGGTTAATGGACTCCAGCTTCTGTCAGCGGTGTTGCTTTGTGGACAAAGCCTGAGTTTATTTAGGCGAGTATTAGGAACGACTAAAAAATAATAAGTAATACCTTTTTATTCTTCCTTTTATTAGTCCAGTGCCGTCGTGATGAATCACACAAATATACAACAACATCATCTCATCTGAAAATCCTTTTGTTACAGTAATATCTTTTGTATTTTGTCCAAAAAAGGCCAGCTCAGCGTGAAAGAGCATGTTTGTGCCAGCGCGTTAGCTTCCAATGAAGCAAAACTCCAAAAAATAAGAGAGAGAGAGAAAAAAACCTTTCGGGAAGAGGTTCCACGCACAATTGTCACATTCGGGCATGTGTTTCTGTTGTTTGGCACAATAGAAGTGGCAATTGCGTTTGTTTACATGGGCTTATTGTCATTAGCTTTCAAATAGTTGGATCAAAATGGGAGAAAAAAGACATTCGTTATATGATCTCACGAGACAAAAGAAAAAAAGGAATTAAGATACAAGACAAAAAAAAAATCCTACCACCTGTTTCCTGAATAAGCATCCAAACAACTTTTAAAAAGTGAACAGACAATAATAAGATGGAATTCTTCCTGAGGCGCCGAGGTCCGAAAGGACTCGAAGAGCCTCCGGCCAACCAGACGAAGAACTTTATGAAAACACTCGCAAGATGGACGAGTGACTGGAACATTTCTGGCACTTCAGGGTGGCGAAAAAATGTCATCCTGGGTTTTTTACATTTTGAATAACTCAAATGTGAACGATAATGATCTGTGTTGTCTTGTAACGATACAAGTCTAGTTAAACGATTGTACCTGTAGATCTAATCCACAGCCTGAACATTATTTTTCCCTTTGGGATTTCTGGTAGAAAAGATAGATAGTAAACGTAAGAGAACTTCGGAGTTGCTTAACAAAGGGTAGAACGGGCGTGTAGAAAAGAAAGAACCGTAAAAAACAATGCAGAGCAATACATTAATACAGTACTGAAAGTGCATAGCAAAAGCAGCTAACCAAAACCAAAATATCCAAACCAAAATATATATATAATAAAGGTTTCTTTTAAAGGGTTAGTTCTCCCAAAATTCTAACTTCACTCAGTTTCTACCCCCCCTAATGTCGACTATGGGTTGGGATTATTTTCAGAGTAATCTGTTCTTTTTTATATATACAGTACTGAGTTATAGACAAAAATGTTTGTTCATTTTAATGTAGCGACTGGAGCTCAGTTGTCTTAATCTTCGTCAAGTCTATTGTCTACATTGGAAGCGCTTGCAATATTTATATATGTTTACCTGAAGTACTTCCTGTCCTTGTAGGATGTTGGCTTGGCGGCTAGCCTAGCAGCATCCGGTAAAAACAATCTTAAAATACAGACTTGATTAAGTTTTTCCACAACAATTCCACTTGTCGGTGCTTCATTACAAGATGGACGTTATTTGGATGTTTTTAAGTATCTTTTTGGACGAAGACGAAGGCGAAGACAACTGAGCGCCAAACACTACATTAGCATTGAAAAAATGAAAATAATCCCAACCCTTCGGTGACATGAGAGTGAGTAGAAAATGAGTGATGTTTGGAATAATGGGTCAACTATCACTTCAAATGCTCTTTGAAAAATAAAAAACAAATAACACACCCAAAACCAAAAAGTGCAATTCCACTTACTTTTCGCTTCTATTGCTTTCTCTGCAGAAATAAAGATGGAACTGTGAGGGCGTTCCTTGTTCCCCAAATGTTGAAACAAGTTTCCAGGGTTTGTTAATCCGGCTCCTGCTTCAAGGGTGTCAGACATCCACATTTTAAGATCATGAGAGGGCGATGATCTGGCTGTTAGAGGTGAGCCAGGTGGAATTATTTTTGAGTGACCTGGGTGACCTGGAATAATGAAGAGAACACCGTGGCGAGAACGAAACCACAGGGAAAAGCTACAGTCTCAAGTCCAAGTGATGATACCTTATATACATGAAGGAATAAAAACAGTGGATGAAATGACGATTTAAGGAGAATAGGGTCTGCGATGTTTAGACAAGGATTGATGTGTTAAAAGAAAATCACGTTTAAAGACAAGGCTCATTTTTGTCAACATCAGTGACAACATTCAATCAGGAAAGCAACAACAAAGCCAAATGTCAACAGAGTCACGTCGGAGATCTTTATGATATTAATAAGGGGACGACACCCCACCCACCCCGACCCCCTCGAGGTGACCGTGAGTGAGAGAAGTTGTGAGAAGGGCAGCGACGGCACTGTGATCCTGACCAAAAGAGACACGAGTGGCGACAAAATATTCCAGAACGTTCGCGAAGGCAACTCATTAACTCGCAAATGCACTTTGATGCGTCAACCGATATGCAAAAAAAAACTAGTTCTGTCCATATTTTTCCTCTTATTATTAACAGCCACAAATTAGGAATCATAAACAGAAGGCGTCGCTGGCGGGTTATTCTAGTCCATACGCCTGTCATTTGCATGTTCGCACTTAAAGCGAAACACCCCCGCTAAGTCTGCGTCTCATTTGTCCTCTCCGCTAACACATTTGCTCTCACGGTTGTCCACGCAAATGTGCTTCTGCTGTCGGTGTTTGTGCGAGCGTGAGCGTGCACGTCTGGCTCCGACAGCTAATTTACTCTGCCAGAAAATGTCCTGCAGCAGGAATTTGGAGTTGAGAAAGTGTCCTCTGCTCTGTCGATAAATGACACGGTGCCAAAACGGCATGCAGCCACTTTCGATTAGCAGAGTCCCCCCTCCGCCCAATCACAGTTTCCAGCGCCGGCCAGAAACCGGTGGAGTGAGAAAAAAAAAATCCCCCCCCCCCTCACCAAAAAAACAAGTTTCATACACATGCGAAACAAAAACTTATTGTTGCCAAACGTATTTTTAACAGTGAAAACAATGAAGTAGAATTCTGGCGTTACTTGTTGGATCAAAACAACGTGGTATTTGGTTCGAAATGATCCACCGCTTAACTTCAAATTAAAGGACAAATACAACGTCCATGGTGTGTCCGATCTCTGGCACTGAGTAGCTGGGATAGGCCTTGAGAATATTCCAAAAAGCACTCCTTGTTTGTTCAGGCTTTTCCTTGATTTTCTGGAACTCCTGTTGTGTTATCAGTATTATCTTGACCTTTAAAGTATATACTTTATTGAATATTGCTTTGATTGTTTAAGCGCTTTGTGACCCTGGTCTGGAAAAGCGCTTTACAAATAAAAATGACTTACTTACTTACTTACTTGTCCACTACACAACCATCAGGTCAAAATCTAATAAATAAACTTTTAACACTGACAATATTTGAAACCATATACTTCACTACGTCACGATTTTAGTGGAACCAAGTGCGAGAGTTCCGTCTCAAACAGACACAGGAACAGTGCAATATACAATTAAATTGCAAAAAAAAAGTAACCAGAGTCAACCGTATAGTATAATACATAGTCCAACATCTCTAAAAAAAAGAATTTCCAAAATTTCCAGTAAAAAAAGCGAATAAAAGAGGGACAAAACCAAAAGTAAGTAAGTAAGTAATTTTTATTTGTATAGCGCTTTTCCAGACCAGCGTCACAAAGCACTTAAACAATCAAAACAATTCTCAATAAAATATATGCTTTAAAGGTCAAGATAACAGGGGATCTGAAAGAGAAAAATAAAATACAGAGGCCAAAGCACTCGCAGGAATAAACAACAACTAAAATGCTGAGGCAGGAAAGGCTTAATACTAAATCCAGGGAAAACACAGGAATCTAACAGTCAGACAAGCGGCCACTGGAAAACACATGAATAACATTGATTATTGTCATTTGTTTGGAAGTCGTGGGTTGCATTTGATCAGCTCCAGCCATCAGTCAAGTTTGTGTAGAGAAAGAAGGGAGTGAACAGGAAGTGATCATACACAGTAAAACCAAATAAAGGGGAAGCACTATCCACCTTATAATCATCAGTGCGGGGCCATTCTGGTCCTGGTGCCATTTAAAATGAGCCTTGTGGTGTATTTTCCCTGAACCACCTGGTAGGTTTGTCTCATGTAAGGTGATTTCTACGGCCAGAAGTAACTGACCTCAACCCGGACCACTTTTTTGGTATGCTCCGCTTAGGGGACCGAATGTGACCATTTGGTTTACCAATACTGTGCCACTGTTAACGAGAACTGCCAATAATGACAAATAAAGATATGGACTCACTATCTTAAGAGCATTAGATTAGGTAACGGACCACCTGGCAGGACTGAACTTAAATTAGTAAATAATATTTGTAGAGCACTTTTCACGGCAGATTCTGATCCACAGACTTCAGAGCCCGTCTAAGTCTGGATCAGATCACTGATGGAAGGTCTGACCATGAATAGATCTGAAAGTAAGAACAATAATTTTAAAGTTGATCCTGAAAGAAACTGGCAGCCAGTGAAGAGTTTTGAGGATCGGGGAAATGTGAGTTCTTCTACTAGAGCGGATCAGAATCCTCTCTGCAGAGTTTTGTATCAACTGCAGGCGAGACAGATCCTTCTTGTTAAAACAAACTGTTACAATAGTCCAGACTAAAAGACACAAACGCATGGATTATAAAAATAAAATAAGACTTAGATCATGCTGTGACAAGTTTTCCGAAATTTAGAGATTTTTCTCAGTTTACTTAACTCAACTTAAGCACGAATGTCTAAAGTAGTCTTAATTTAATTCAATAATTAACTTTGGGAATCAGGTTTATGTGGATAATTCAAGAAGGAGCCAGACCAACTTAACTTGCTTTTTTTATATAGATCGTTTCAAAAGTCGACTTCTTCACTCCTGCCTTTCGTCTCACTGCCGGTATTCTGGGCCCGAGTTTAACAATCCATTAAAGCTTCATCTTCCCCTTAATCAGGCATGCAAAATTCATACATACAGCTGTCACTCATGCCGACACATTAGAGCTGTCAGTCCCTCTCTGCCTTCTCCCCATCATCTCCTGCCTCCGCTCCTCCTCCCATTCATCTTCATGCCGCCTGCTCCCATTTTCCTGCGACTTCCTTTCCCCCCCTGATCCCCCATTCAATTTGCTGTTTTCACATCTGTGCGAATAGAAAGAGCGAGACGTCTTCAGCCTCTTCATGTGATGCAGCGAGAGATACCGCCGAGATAACTTTTCATAGAGGCGACAACCTCTGCATCTGCTTATTAGTAATGATTCGAGGTAATTCAGGCGTGATGGTACACCAGAGGAGCAGATCTGCCATCACTTATTCAAGCAAAGGCTCAAGGATCTTCCAGAATTGCCACGACGACGTTCCACTGTCGGCAGCCTGAAGGATAAAGTTTGATAAATATGGGATCATACAGACGAACCTAAAGTCAGCCGGTTCATTTTACATCGGATCCTGATTTAATATGAAATAAACAGTTGCGGATCTAAGCAAAGTGTGGCGGTAGGTTTGTATCAACCTGGTTATCATTCTTTTAATGGTTTTGACGGTTGTTAAAATATGTTTTAACCCTGACTAACGGTTGCATGTTCTATCCCAGCTCAGCATCTTTTATCATCTAATGCAGTTTTACCTATGGATATATAGATAGATAGATAGATAGATAGATGGATGGATGGATGGATGGATGGATGGATGGATGGATGGATGGATGGATGGATGGATGGATGGATGGATGGATGGATGGATGGATGGATGGATGGATGGATGGATGGATGGATGGATGGTTGGATGGATGGATGGATGGATGGATGGATGGATGGATGGATGGATGGATGGATGGATGGATGGATGGATGGATGGATGGATGGATGGATGGATGGATGGATGGATGGATGGATGGATGGATTAACATAGGATAATATCATAACAACATCACAACATGCACCTCAACCATATGATACGATAAAATTATGTTTTGAATCTGAAAAAAGGTTTAATCAAAATAAGAAATGTGTAAAAAACGTTTTCATACCCAAAAAAATCGAACAAAAAGCCCACAAAAACACTCAAAAAATTCATTAATAATACTTGAATACTTAGAGGGTGAGACTTCCAACCCCAATACTTAGACTCAGATTTTTTCTTTCTAGATGGTAGTATTTTACAATGGTTTGTAGATTCAATTAATGGTTACAATTTTGTGACCTATAAACCTGTAAAGATGTTGTTTGTGTAGTGTTTGAGATAAGATAAGGAACAGAGATTGTTGGCGTCTGAAATTATACAGATATCTTCCAATAAGAATAAAACTTTTGTCGAAGGAACTAAATTAGTTTGGAACAAGAGAACAAACACAATTTTTTTTAATAATAAGTCAAAAATCCTCCTAGTCTTACTTCCTGTTAAATAAAGTAAGATAAAAAAATGACATAGATAAAATATTTTTTCTTGGACTACACTATGCTCCATATGAGGATCCATTCCCTTCAAATTAAAAGCATTATTTTTGCTTAATCACAGACTTGTTACCAACTGAAATGGTCCTTCTTCTTGGTCATGACCCACAAGTTGAAAATCACCAGGGGCCTGTTGATTAAAAATTAACACAAAAACAAGTGTTTTTAGTTACACGTGTGAGTATTAAAATCTTGGCAAACTTATAAATATGTTCTCATTCACCAAACTGATGATCTGTATTTATTAAGACAACATCGATTGTTTTAAAGTGAATATTTTAATCTGCTATTTCACACAATTACTAATAAATCCTTTATTCTTAATGATCTTTTCACAAGAGTTAATTTGGATTTATTATGTCTTTCTGAGACTTGGCAGAGAGAGGAAGAGTTTATTCATCTGAACGAACTCTGTCCAGTAGGGAGCGCTGTCCTGGGGAAGCCTGTCGTGGAGGAGGTCTTGCTACTGTTTTTAGGGAGAGTTGTTCTTGCAAAGTGATTCAGACACAGGAATTCACTTATTTTGAGTCTCAGATGATCTTGGTTGGTTCTACAAGACCTTTCTATTGTGTGTCAATCTACCGTCCGCCTGGTCCTGCGGCGGTGTTCTTGAAAGACTTTAGTGACTTCTTATCTTCCATTATTCAGATGGAATCTGTTCTTATTCTTGGAGACTTTAATCTTCATGTTGATGACGTCACATCTTGTTCTGCTAAAGAACTTTTAACTTTAACTGAAGACTTTAATTTTGAGCAACATGTTTCTGAACCCACTCATCAAAAAGGCCACATTTTAGACTTAGTTTTTACTCTTGGCCTGAACATTTCTAATGTATCTGTACATGATGTCCATCTGAGTGATCATTCTCTTGTCTTGTTCAACCTGGACTTCATCCCTGAACCTAAGGCTTTGAAAGTTAGGTCTCAGAGGCGTGTCATCTCAGCCGATACTGCAGACAGTTTTTCTGCTATGTTTGACCGTCTTTCCTTTGATGACTGTCCAGATGTGGACAGTTTGATTCACTGTTACACTGATCATTGTGTTGAAATACTGGATCAAGTGGCACCTGTTAAATCGAACTTGAAAATTCAGAAAAAACGGTGCCCTTGGACAAATGAAGATCTCCTGAGTCTGAAGAGACTTTGTCGAAAGACTGAGCGTCTCTGGAAGTCTACTAAACTTGAGGTGCACAGACTTCACCTCAGGGATCTGTTGACTTCTTACAATGAGATGGTAGAAACTGCTAGATCTGATTACATCAGAAAACTGGTAGCAGCAAATAGGAAAAACCCCAAAGTTTTGTTTGACACGATTAATTCTCTCGTGTTTCCTGCTCCTCAAATCACGCCGGTCTTCTGTGAAGCTGACAGCAATGCATTGTTGAGATTTTTCATTGACAAAATTAAATTTATCAAAGAGAAAATCTCTCCCCCTTTGTTGGGAACCCCTACTGTCTCTGAGCCCATCTCCTCCTCTTGGTCATCCTTCACTGCTGTATCTTTGGGTGATATTTCAGCACTAGTGAACAAGATGAAACCCTCCTCTTGCTCAGATGACGTCCTTCCTTGTAGGCTTTTTATCAAAGTATTTGATGTAATTGGCCCCTGGGTTACCAATATGGTGAACCTCTCCCTTTCCACAGGGGTTTTTCCCAATGCATTTAAACATGCCATTGTGGAGCCTCTGCTCAAAAAACCAGGCTTAGACCCAACTGACCTCAGTAATTTCAGGCCTATTTCTAAGCTCCCTTTCTTGTCCAAGATCTTGGAGAAGGTGGTGTCCGAGCAGCTGTCTTTGTTCCTGGATCAGAGCGACATCCATGAGAAGTTTCAGTCTGGCTTCCGTAAACATCACTCTACGGAGACAGCTTTATTGAAAGTGTCCAGTGACATCATGATGTCGGCTGACTCTGGTAAATTCACTGTTCTGGTTCTCTTGGATCTGTCGTCAGCCTTTGACACAGTTGATCACCAGATCCTGCTGAGAAGACTAAGGGATGAAGTGGGACTGTCTGGGTCTGTGTTAGAATGGTTCTCATCTTACCTTTCTGGGCGCAGTTTTAGTGTATCTGCCAATCAAATGAGGTCTGAATCGGCAGATCTGTTGTGTGGAGTCCCTCAAGGTTCTGTTCTGGGTCCTTTATTGTTTTTGCTGTACTTGATTCCCCTTGGTAAAATCATTCAGAGATTTCCAGATGTTTCTTATCACATTTTTGCTGATGACATCCAGCTATATTGCTCTTTTGACCCAACTGAGCCCCAAAGGCTGAACAGCTTAGTCAATTGTTTGCTAGAAATCAAACAATGGCTGAGTGAAAACACTTTACAGCTTAATGTGGACAAAACTGAAACTCTGGTGATTGCTCCTGATGATAAGATTCCAGGGTTGAGTCAGTACTTGGGTGACTTAGGTCAGTCTGTCAAACTGAGCCTGAGAAACCTGGGTGTTGTATTTGATAAAGACATGTCTCTTGTTCAACACTGCAGAAAACTGACCAGAAACTGTTTCCTTCAACTGAGAAAAATCTCTAAACTTAGGAAAATGTTGTCACAACATGATCTGGAGCTTGTAATCCATGCGTTTGTTTCTTCTCGTCTGGACTATTGTAACAGTTTGTTTCATGTCTTAACAAGAAGGAGCTGTCTCGTCTGCAATTGATTCAGAACTCTGCAGCGAGAATTCTGACCCGCTCAAGTAGGAGAACTCACATTTCTCCGATCCTTAAAACTCTTCACTGGCTTCCAGTTTCTTTCAGGATCAACTTTAAAATTCTGGTTCTTACTTTCAGAGCTATTCATGGTCAGGCTCCTCCTTACATCACTGATCTGATCCAGCCTTACACCCCAGCTCGGTCTCTGAGGTCTGTGGATCAGAATCTACTGATGGTTCCACGCACACGGCTCAGGACCAGAGGAGAGAAATCTTTTCAGGCTGTTGCTCCTAAGCTTTGGAACAATCTTCCTCTCTCTTTGCGCTTGATGGAGTCTACTGACTCCTTTAAGAAACATCTTAAGACGTTTCTATTTGTTCAGGCTTTTCCTTAAATTTCTCGAACTCCTGTGTTGTTCTCGGTGTTGTCTTGATCTTTGAAGTATGTACTGTTTTGAGTATTGTTTTGATTGTTAAAGCGCTTTGTGACCCTGGTCTCGAAAAGCGCTATATAAATAAATATTACTTACTTACTTACTTACAATTCAAATGTAGAGGAATTATGAGCTTGTTTTATGATATAACGAACAAAATGATCAGCGTCTGATCGTTTCAATTTTTCTATATGAGAGTCACAGACGTTCTTGTGGAACAACATCACATACATGTGAATATTTTTGTACACGCACCATTTTCTGGATTCAAGTATTCGAGCGTTTTCAGTAGAAGATCCACAAAGTTCTTTGTACATGAGGCCCCTGATCTTCCCCCTTAAATAACTATATCTTTGTTCTCCATTGTCAACTTAGTCAACTGTTTTTCTGATTTCCTAAATGCCCACTATATGCACACTTTTAATTTCTCTCTCGTCTTTATCATAAACAGCATCTCAAAACATCCACAGAAGGTACAAGTAAAACACCAGCAGTGAAGCCTTTTCAAAAGTTTAATTGGAACGTGAAATCCCAAAATCTTTTGCAATTACTTGACAGTGACTCACTAGTTTTATAATGAATAACGCCTACAGAGGTCGTGTGCGTTCTGATTATCCGCACACAGTCTTGATTTATGAGCGGAAAACGCAATAAAAAAAGTTTCCCCAACATGAATATCCTCTGAAGTTTTCACGCCGGCTCGTGGTGTATTTTTAGCATCACTGTGGGGTCTCCGGATTTCTGTAGGTGTAAGACAGTCGGCGGGCGCCGCTTATTCCTCACGTTGTTGTTGAGTGACAGTCGGGGTTGAGCTGGAGTCGACCGATAATCAGAGCGTCACTTCCTAATAGGAAGAGTTTCTCCTGCACACACAAGAGTGTGTTCGACGAAACAGACACTCAGCGAGGAGTATAATTATCTGTGATTGCATTTGGATATCCGTCCACTGCCTGTGCTGATCATCAGCGTGACATTAACCGAAAGAGAAGTGCAGCGCAAACAAAACAAAAAAAGAGGGGGAAAAGAGAGAGATTATGTGAGGAGAAATCATTCACTCCCAAAAGTCGTCGTCTGGCTGATAATGAGAATTTTTATCCAATTAAAGTGAAAACAACGACACAAGGAAATGTCCCTTCACATGCTAAATTAAACATATTTTGCAATTAAGGAGCTCAGAGATCCAACAAAAACATTTAATTAACAGAACTTTTTTGGCACTTAAATGGAACGTTTTGTGATCAAGCTCAACTTTTCGGTTCGGGAAATGACGAGTGTGTAGTTGCGTGATCCAAATACGACAAAAAAAAACTAGCTTGAGGCCACTAGAGTTGCAATTTCCTACATAGGGATGTAAAGGTTACCGGTTAAAAGGGTAACTGTGGTAAATATCCCAACAGATATTATTACCATGTCCATTTTAAATACCTGTCAAACCGTGTTCAATTCACGGTAACGTCTTATAGCCTGAGGATGGAGCAGTGTTTACTTTGATGTCTTCATCATCGGAATCCGCATCAAAGTAAGTGGTTTTGTGTTTAATGGCGGTTGAATAAAGGCTGATGCGCCCAGTTCCGTGTGTGTGACGTCAGTGTCTTAGTTGAGTTGATCCTCTGCTAAATCCAAATGACTTCACGACAAATCAATGATTCATGATATATGCACTGGTGCATTGACAAGTGGAGTTCAGGTTATAAACATGAATACATCAGTAAACCCAGCTGTCTTTGTCACTACCAATGTAATTATTAGGTGTTTCATGTATAAAAAACAAGTATAAAACAGCAAACAAAAGTCTTTTAGACTTCATAGACCACATAATCTATTTATTTCAAGTTTGGCTTCTTATAATTTATTTTCTTTTGTACATTTTATCTTCTTGAAATTATAGTTTTTTTTTCTCTTGAGGTCATGTGTCAGCAGCTTGTATAATGTAAACCTATTCAAGATTATTAACCAAACCAAACCCAAATTGTGCACTTACACTTAATATTTTAGGTGCGTTCTGATGAGTAGTGTGCGAAAAAATTTGCATTCAATTGGCGCTTAAATAGCCAGAAAATTGAGACACAGCATGGCTTTGAGTTGCTAAATCTGTTTGACTTCTGAACTAAAAAAAAGGGAATTATTAGATTTTTTTTCCCTGATAAACACTTTTTTTTTTTTTAGAACATCATAAATGCACCAGACACGCATGAATTGTGTACTTTGTGTAAATGTACTTTGAATGTCGATTGGAGCATTGAACCAACACAGTTTCTTGGGAAACTATTTAATCTCTCCAGAAAAGTTTCAGAGCAACAACTTTTTAAATATATATTTTTTAAGATATCAGAGGTGCAGATAGTTGTACTTGTAAACAACCAATTTCTTATTTATGAATACAATAAAAATACTATTAAGATGTAAAATAAAAATATATAATTGTCATCTTCTTACTGGTGTGTAGAGACAACAAGCCAAACCTAACGGTTATTTCATGGCGATAAAACATTGACACCTCTTTCTTTCTGCTGCTCCACTATCAACATCTTTCTTTGTAATGAAGCGTCGTGTTTATTCAGCGGTACACATGTAGAACATCGTGATAATGAGTCTCATTGAGCAGCTGTTGAGAGTAATTAGTATTTAATTCGGAGAGAGGCGAGCGTTGTGAATATTCTCACTTTGATCAGGGCCGGCAGCTCCGTCTTCCTCCTGTCGGTCCACTCCTTCTCCTCCCTCCGCCGACTCGTCCTCGCCTCCCCTCCTCGCCGACTTGTTTACGTTCCCGCCGGAGTCGTTTGCATCTTAATGGATATAAAATTCCCTTCATTTGGAATGTCGCTGTGCGTATCAGCGAAGGGGCGAACACAGTTTTCTATCATTAAACTAGTAAACGTCTGCAGTCAACCGCTTACGAAAGTGTTTCTCGCAGCAAATCATATGAAAACTCATCGTGTTTTCTTCGGAAATTATCCAATATTTGTAATTTATCTCTTCGACTTTTTCTCCAAACTTCTAAACTTTTCCCATACAAAGTTGACTTCAGGATCTAGGACCTTTCTACCTCTTCTTCCTGAGTCTGTATATCCACCTCTCCCATCCTGCCTGCACTCTCTTCTTCACCCTGGATGAGTTTCATCCTCTGGATTACTAACCCCTAAAAAACTACTATCCCTAACAACGGTATCTCCAACTTTATCCATGTCCACCTGTGCCAAAATTCTTTCTCACTGGTTCTCACTCACTTCCTGTGCATCGCCAATGCTGTGACTCAAATCACGCACTTCTATAAGTGCACTGCTTTATAGTACAGTGGTAGTCCACTTACTTGCGCAGTGCTCTGATTTCGAAAAGATTACTTCTACTGGTTTTTAACGCTGATTGCAACCGGTCGTTAAAACACTATCGCCGACATTTGACAGCGATTTCCCGCCAATCTGTAACAAGTTGTTAAGTTGTCTTTCATTGTGTTATTATTGTTGTTTTGTGGAAAAATTAGTGTTTTCTCGAGACATTTATGCCGGTATCTGCTCCGAAGATGCGTCGTCAATGACGAAACTTCCCTTTGGCGTCATCTACATCACTAAGAAGGCGGCCGTTAAGGGAGGAAAGTGTCCATCGATCCACACTCAATTTTCTGGCCATCTGAGTGCGCCAATTTAGTGCTCATTGTGCACTACATTTTCGCACACTGCTCTCAAATCATAAGGTGTAAGTGCAGAAGTGCGCAATTTGTGACCCCAGTGCTGTGTCTCAAATCGCATACTTCTCTTAGTGCACTGGCAGTTAGTATGCATCAGGATAGTGTACATACTAACTAGTACGCAAATTCTCGACAGATAGTATGTCTCTAATCAAACACTGTTGCTACACACTAACAGGAAATGACGCGAAAGCTTCTTCTTCTACTACTATTTAATGATGAACGACCAGCTGTAGGAACACTAGCGACACCTGCTGGCAGCACGTTTTGCAAGTTTGGATCAAGAAATATGAGATAAATAATTAAATGCAAGATATTTACGCCAGTATCAGCACCGAAGACGTGTCATCCTCATACTGCTGGCATAAAATGCACCTGTAAGTATATGAATATATATATATATATATATATATATATCTATATGACATTAATTCCGTTTACAAAATCAACGTCACTAAGATGGCGGCTGTGTCCATCGATCCATACCCAGTTTTGTGGGCGTTTTAGTACGACTATTTAGTGTGCATGGAGCACTACATTTCACATGCTAAGAATTAAGACGCACTTATGAACTAAAAATACTTAGTTTAAGTACGCAAGTATGCGATTTGAGACACAGCTTCATTGTGTTTGTTTTCAAACCTCTCGCTGTCTTCCCTCACAAACTGACGAAACCATCAAATTTTGAAATGTCATCTTGTGAATGACAAGTAGGCTCTCAATCCCCGATCAAAGGGAGTTTTAATAGCGTTAATGAAGTATGACTTTACCTGTGATTCACATTTTGACCATGTAAACATAAAAAATGTAAAGTATTTTTTCTATAAAGAAGGGATTAAACATTAAAACGCATTATTTTTTTCCCTTTCACTTGGACTTTAAGACACGGAAAACAAGCTATTTGTGCTTCTGTAATCAGTGAACACAGGATGCATTCAGAGGCAATCAGAGAGAATTAGTCGGTCTGTGTGTGTGCGCAAGTTTGGGCCTCATTAGCATCCGTTAGCTGATTAGTCGTCTGCCTGGATGGCGCCGCTTTGACAGGAAGGCCTCGTCGCTGTGTCTTCCCTTCGCTCAGACCTGCACCAAAGTGCAAGAGATGAGACCGAAAAGAAAAACAACATTAGCAATGAAAGACATTCATAAAAGAAAACACACTTGTGCTAAAATATAATTTGTTGTTTTTTTTTCTCTTCGTTTTATGAAAACAATTATCCATTTTATTTATTTAAAGGCGCCTTTCCCTGCACTCAAGGACACTGTAAAAGATGGCTGAAAAAACAGTGATATAAAAACAACTTTGACATAAGTTAATGAGACAATAAGTTAAACAATATATAATTTAAACGCCAGTTTAAAAAAGTCAGTGTGAGTGTCGTAAGTATCAAAAAGGAGGATCCATGGAGCGAAACACAATTAGAATGCAGAACAAAGATATTTCCAGAAAATCTGTTTTTTAATATGAAACACTTGACAAAAGAACAGTTTCTTAAAATGTCCACAAGATGGTACCAAGTCCAAAAATTCCTATCTTCCACAATGTCGATTCTAAATACGCATCTCTTTCTCCGTCCAACAAACATAAAAGGGTAATTCCAGACAGAGTGTCCGCCAAATGAACAGGAGGAAAAAAAGGAACAAAGTCAATCAAAAATCACCAAATATCGTAGTAACCAAAAAACGGTGTTGAAAAAATTGCTAGGAATTATAAAAGTCCAGTATCAAACAACTAGTCAAACAAATGGAAGGTAACTGCGAACTGTGCAACGAACTGACGCTGGTCTGCAGGAAATCCGGCGTTTTAATTAATAAATACCCAAAGGCTACTAAGATAAATGATAACTTGACACTTCTTCTACTTATTTTTAACCCTTTCTACTCCAGCTTGAAAAAAAATAAACATTAAGATCTTACAAAGTTCAAGAAAGGCAGGTCGACTTCAGTTCAATCTCATGTTAAAACTCTGGTTCATATTTAGAGGTTTCTGAGTCATGTGGTGTGACTTTTTGGAAAGCTCAGTTAACACTGTTTAACTATTCCGACTAATGTATGCAGATGAGTTTATCTGGCGCTGACCTGTAAGAGCTGAGAGGCGATAGACTTCCCGATAAATCTGTGCTAAACGCTTCAGCCAGCCGAATAAGTGTTCAGCAACCTAATGCCGCTTGTGTGTTAAAACTTGTTTACTCTAGGGTGTATTTGGAGTTCCGAGCTGGATCTGCTCCGACGAACAGGATGGAGTCTGGATTTAAATGTTTCCCGAAGGAACTCTTCTCAATCTCTCTTACTCAAAGTTCTCCAAAATGAATTTTCCTGCTCATTCCCTCGTTCCCCGAGGGGAGATGGTTCTCATGCAGCTTTGCGTTCCGATGCCCAGACCAAGCATCCTGGCCAACTTTGTGAATTTGCGACCTGCAACTGGGCCAGAATAAACCCGGAGAATTTAGAAATGTAGTTCAAGTTCCAGCTCATGAGTGTCTAATCCTATTTGGTGGGAATTTCTTTCCACCCATGAATTCATCCGTCCATCCATCCCTCCATCTTCTCCTGCCTATCCAAGTTTACGTTGAGGGGTAAACAGCCGTAACAAAGTGGACCAGACTTACCTCTGCTCTTTAGGCATGAAGTTGAGAAGGTGGGTTCTACTTTGAGTCTCTCCTTGATGACTGAGCTCCCCACCTTATCTCTGAGGAGAAGTGCTTGTGGAGAAAACAAATTTGGTCGCAAGGATCTGTGATCTTGTTCTTTTAACTCAACGTTTGTGATTAGATGGTACGTGAAGGGCTTTGTCTTTTGGCTCAGCTCTTTTTTCATGGTCACAGATCTCCTGACTCCCAGTGTAGACTGTGGAGTGGAAGCTTCCTGTTTGTGTAGCATATTAGCCTTTTAGCTGAGAATAATCCCAACCCTTAGTCGACATGAGGGTGAGTAGAAAATAAGTGCAATCGAAATCCTCAACTCTTGTCGTGATGTTCGTATACCGAGCTTCAATTGTGTGGAGATCACATATGCTCTGTCGTTGGCTGCCTTTGGGTCGACCATTTAATTCTACAGTAATTGTACTCTGTTTGTAGCTGATGGATTGGAATGTTTAACCATATGTTTTTTCTTTTTCTTTTACCAGAATGGGCCCAGCAGGAAGTCCTTTTAATCTCTTCAAGGAAATATGTTTATTTTTATTCCGCCTCGGCTCAAGAAGACAATAATTGAACAATCATTGTAGTGGAAACATATTTTTATATTTATTTATTTTAAAAAAACATATGACGATGACATCTGTTGTGACAGTGAAACTGACTACTTTCCTTTTTCTAGAATTTAATTCATTTTTGAATAAAAAAAATAAAAAATATATTTATGATCTGAGACGTAAAAACAAATGATTAAACGGTAAATCAAAATTCTAAAATCTCAAAATAATTACTTTATTCTCTGCAAACAAATTAAAACAGTTAAATCGGATATGAATGTAAAATATATAAAACCTTAACAAATTAAACATCTGTATACTGTATTCTGTATACTGCTTACTAATTAAAAAACATGTTAAGGTATTTTCATATACAGATTAAAAAACGACATAATATATACATTTTTAATATAGTTATATATTTGTTTTCTTTAACAAATAAAAAAAATAAAAAAATAAAATGTATAAATAAAAATACCCGTTGGACGAAGTAACTTAAAAGGGTACCTAATGTGAAAACCAAACTTACTTTTGAAGTCTTCCTCTCCAAGATGCAGTAAGTCTCTCATCATGACCATGTTTTCAACTTATTACTTTATAAAGTTCTCCTCCGTCTGAAATCTGGGCGAACGAGAGGTTACGAGAGCGGAGTCCATTATGATGTAATAATGGCTTCACTCCTCCTCCAGCCAGATGTAATCACACCCGAATTGTTTATACAACGAGTCCATTGGAGGGGACTTCCTGAAACCAATGATTGACCAATCACAGCAGGGGTGGGTGTGGTTATGGTAAACAAGCAGGTTTAAGATAATTTTCTAATGTAAATATTTCAATAAAAAGAGAGTTTTGTACAAACAGACACTGATGAGTACAATAGAGTCCAACATCTATTTAAGACTCACTTAAATCCACACTTTAGTTGAACTTTGAGTTGAAATGATCTACCGTTCGGTTACGTAAGCATGTAAGCACTCGTACATGAGAGATCTTTTTTTTGAAAGTCACTATGAAGATGGGCTGCACAGGATCATGAGGAGACACACTTTACAGGCCTTTCGGCAGATGTTTACCGGGAACACAAACAACCCTCCAGATATAATTGCCCTCCGCCTGCATACGTACGTCACACCTGAGACAGCTGAAAGCCCTCAATCCTACACCGGGGGGATAAAAAAAATATTCAAGCTGAGCCCTCGTCTACGCTTCCACGCTGTCGATTGCTGCGGGTCGTCACCCCTTTACAGTGCATCCTTTCACGTCCTCTTTTCTCATTACATCACCTTCTTTCCCTCATCTATATAATCTGACTCCTCTTTCTTACCCCCTCAGCTTATAGATTTCACGCTTCCCGCAATAACATTAAAGCCACAATAACAAGGGGAGGAAATCGTGCAGAAGCGCACCTGAGGGTTTGAAGAAGATCCAGGTGCGGTGCCCCTGACTATGTTGCCTTCAGGTGCGTCTCAAACAAGCAAGTAAAGAGGGGAGTTGACACCGTGACGAGTCGTGGCTGCGTCTTTATTTCATTTCCTGTTTCCGTCCCGGTCGATTCAATCGTGAAAGTGTCATAAGGCTCACAATACAAGTCGAGAATTTTTTTTTTAAATTAATAATTTGGACGGACAATTCAAGGATCTGTCTCGCCTGCAGTTAATACAAAACTCTGCACCAAGAATTCTGACCCGCTCTAGTAGAAGAACTCACTTTTACCCGATCCTTAAATCTCTTCACTGGCTGCCAGTTTCTTTCAGGATCAACTTAAAAATTCGGGTTCTTAGATTCAGATCTATTCATGGTCAGACCTTCCATCAGTGATCTGATCCAGACTTACACCCCAGCTCGAGTTCTGAGGTCTGTGGATCAGAATCTACTGATGGTTCCTGTACACGCTTCAGGACCAGAGGAGAGAAATCCTTCCAGACTGTTGCTCCTAAGCTTTGGAACGATCTTCCTTTGATTGATCTACTGACTCCTTCAAGAAACATCTGAAGACACTTTTATTCGTGCAGGACTTTTCCTTGATTCTCTGAGACTCCTGTGTTGTTCTCGATGTTATCTTGACCTAAGTTTATATTTGATTGAGTATTGTAAGTAAGTAAGTAAGTAATATTTATTTATATAGCGCTTTTCGAGACCAGGGTCACAAAGCGCTTTAACAATCAAAACAATACTCAAAACAGTACATACTTCAAAGATCAAGACAACACCGAGAACAACACAGGAGTTCGAGAAATTCAAGGAAAAGCCTGAACAAATAGAAACGTCTTAAGATGTTTCTTAAAGGAGTCAGTAGACTCCATCAAGCGCAAAGAGAGAGGAAGATCGTTCCAAAGCTTAGGAGCAACAGCCTGAAAAGATTTCTCTCCTCTGGTCCTGAGCCGTGTGCGTGGAACCATAAGTAGATTCTGATCCACAGACCTCAGAGACTAATAGTCCAGACGAGAAGAAACAAACGCATGGATTACAAGCTCCAGATCATGTTGTGACAACATTTTCCTAAGTTTAGAGATTTTTCTCAGTTGAAGGAAACAGTTTCTGGTCAGTTTTCTGCAGTGTTGAACAAGAGACATGTCTTTATCAAATACAACACCCAGGTTTCTCAGGCTCAGTTTGACAGACTGACCTAAGTCACCCAAGTACTGACTCAACCCTGGAATCTTATCATCAGGAGCAATCACCAGAGTTTCAGTTTTGTCCACATTAAGCTGTAAAGTGTTTTCACTCAGCCATTGTTTGATTTCTAGCAAACAATTGACTAAGCTGTTCAGCCTTTGGGGCTCAGTTGGGTCAAAAGAGCAGTAGAGCTGGATGTCATCAGCAAAAATGTGATAAGAAACATCTGGAAATCTCTGAATGATTTTACCAAGGGGAATCAAGTACAGCAAAAACAATAAAGGACCCAGAACAGAACCTTGAGGGACTCCACACAACAGATCTGCCGATTCAGACCTCATTCGATTGGCAGATACACTAAAACTTCGCCCAGAAAGGTAAGATGAGAACCATTCTAACACTTGTTTAAGCGCTTTGTGACCCTGGTCTAAAAAGCGCTCTACAAATACTACTTACTTACTTACTTACTTAGTTACACTTTCATTTGGGAACATATTGTAAGTAAGTAAGTAAGTAATATTTATTTATATAGCGCTTTTCGAGACCAGGGTCACAAAGCGCTTAAACAATCAAAACAATACTCAAAAAGGTACATACTTTAAAGAGCAAGATAATACTGAGAACAACACAGGAGTTCGAGAAATTCAAGGAAAAGCCTGAACAAATAGAAACGTCTTAAGATGTTTCTTAAAGGAGTCAGTGGACTCCATCAAGCGCAAGAATTCCCGGATTCACTGAGTGATAATGAACTCGAAAGAAGATCGCCAGGATCTGGGCTGTTTTGCGGAAAACCTCTTAATTTTGATGTGTTCTGGAAGGCATGGTTCTGAAATCAAATGTTTCCATGGTGACAGCCCACTTTTTAACATTGTTATGCCCGCAAAATGAATATTCGCAAATTGGAATATCAGTCATTGTGTAAAGATTTCTATATGCGCAAACATTGATACGGAACTACATGTGAGTCATGGGTCAAGACAAGTAGAAGGTACTTTGACCTATTGAAGGCATCTTGAAAGAGCTCTTGAAAATCTAAGATAAGGGGCTCAGAGTTGTAACGTAATTGGTTGGATGTGCCTATGGCAACTTTATGTATTTCACTACTAGCGGAAAAAAATGCCAATTAACCATGTGTCCGTGTAGGTTCTCATTCATCCACTGTTATTCAAATACCGTAGTTCCAAGGCGAGGAAACTGGACTAGGTATAGTTTTGGGAAGCCAAAAAGCTTCTTAGGTTCGTACCTATAGAATGGTCTTTGGATTAGAGGCGAAATGTCCTTCCTAGAACCTGTCTTGCTTTGGAACTCTGTATAACAAACATGTGGTGTAAGAAAGTCATTCCAGATGACTTCAGGATATAAGTCAGAGGCAGATGGACTGATAATGAGGCAACTTTCCAGTTGATGAGCTCAAGCAAGTCAAAAAGTTGTTGACAGATCTATCTGACATCTTCGGTATAAGTACATTTACTCACTGAATTCTACACGATAACAAACTTTTTCTTTCCCACAGAATCTCACGTTCATTTGAATTTCCTTTTTTGTCGTTTGTTTCTCATTTCAAGAGTTCCAATTTTTCTTCCTCATTCAAAGAAGTGTTTTTTTATTCCACAGATCGTAACGGCTCGGCACAGGAGTAAGAAAAAATGATAAAGAAAAGTTGAAGAGGGAGCGAAAGAGAAACAATTTGTAGCGTGAAGGTGGATGCAGCAGAGAAAAAAAAAAATCTATTATGGCTGTCTTCTCTTTGCGATGACAATAGAACCCACCTCCCCTCGCCAGCACCAGCACCACCCCCACCGACCCTCCACTCGCCTCTGCTGTAATGGTGGAAAAGACAGCTCGTCTCATGTAGCTCACGAAAACATTACAATGAAACAGTGTGTGAAGGTGTGTGTGTGTGTGTGTGTGTGTGTGTGAGCAGGTACAGCTGGTGATTTCTGTGGGGAAATCAAGACGGTTGCGAGCAGATCAAAGAACAGTGACCTGGCTGCAGGCACACAAATCAAACCTGGGCTCGTCGGAGCCTCTAACCCTGAAAAAGTCTTCAGACCGCACAGCAAACCCAGTTGCAAAAAACAAATTCTTCCCAAGTCCCTGAAAAATATGAAACCCTTTTGATGTTCTAATCAAATAATCATAATTTGTTCTAATTTTAATGTATCTTCTGCGTTTTTCTTTTAATTACATTACCAAGCTTATGGGTACACTAAAATGAAAATAATTACCAATAAAATGCAGATTAAAAACAAATTGTTGCTTTGTGTGTGTTGTGTATTAAAAAAAAAAAGTATTACAGTTAAAAAAATTGTTGGACCTGGTTTTAAATTATGTAATATTAGTAATATATTATTATATGTATTTTTTCCATTACCTGTACTCAATGAATCTCACAATTTTTGCAAATAAAAAGAAAAAAAAAGCGAAGCTCATTCAAAAACGTATCACCGATTTAACGATTTAACATTCCACAGAATGTTAATAGAGAATGATTTTTAAAATGTTTTGGTGATTAAATAAATGATTTATAATGAACAGACCTGATGATAAGATGCTTAACAATTTTAAACAACGATTTAGTGGAAGAATTAAAAAAAACAAAAAAACAAAAAGGCTAGAAATGAATGTTTTATTTTTATTTTAATCTAATCTTAAATCATAAAACATTGAGAGTTTAGGACTATGATTAGTTGATGACAATGAATTTAATCTCTTTAAACGGTTCATAAAATTTTAATAAAGAATGATTCTTCTCTTTGGTAAATAAATAATTGATTTATAATTAATAAAATGGCTTATTAAATGCTTAACTATTTTGATCAGGACTGAAGTCAAAGAGTGGGTTTAATTAAAATCAAAATAAAATAAATATTATTTTGTTGTCAAATTATTTTTCATCTGATCTCAGGTCACATAATAAGTGAGAGTTTGATGCTATAACTGTGTTTTTTATTCCACTGAATAGCAGCGTATTCATCACCTTGTCAATTAAATGCGGGAGCTTCATTACGGCGACTATACATGAACGGAGTCCAGTAATTGATCATTTGTGTCTTGTATCATCTCACAGCCTGTTTTGAGTTTCAAACCCAATTGAAAATGAGCCCTGAAGGCACCGCGGACATCAACAACACGCCATCAATGACATGATTTATTCTCCCAGTCAACAGATCGATGAGATAAACAGATCAATACCTGATTGAAACTCGCACCATAGAGCTCCTAATTGCAAATTTGCGGGTCTCCTGTCATCAACTTTGGCTCCACATCTTGACAAGCGAGTGTGTTCGCCGCTCAAAATGAAGAAACGGAATCGTTTTTTTTTATTTTTGCTCAAACATGAATTTTAAATAACTGCAGTCGTGTGGAATGTGAGTCACTCTGTGGCTGCGAGTGTGTGTGTGTCGCCTCCGACATGTGTGTGAGAGGGAACACAGGTCACCGTGTGTCAACAATGGAGAGAGATGAGTTCCACATGAACACCTCCGCCGTCCCTCTGTTCTCCACCCATCCATCGTTTTCACCTCCAACACTCTGTTTCTCATTTGGAGTTTGCAGCTCCGACGCTTTTGAATGAATAAATGAAACTTCATCGCGTGGCTACAGTCATACAATATTGAGATACACATAGAAAAACTGCGAAAACACATTAGAAGACTCGAAGCCAAATCCATGCACACACATGGGGGACATGGAGACGACTAACTTTAAGGAATTTGTAAAACCTCACAGGTGGGGCCCCGGCTCACATTCATACGCCCCAAATTGTGTGCACGTCAGGGCGACCCCCTGGTTTATGTACCACAGAGACTCTAGTGATTTTGAAAACAAAAACAAAAGAAACAAAAAAAAATAGTACAGGGGAATCAAACTCAATCACACAAGGGGCCAAAAACCTTGACGCCAAACAAAATGTAAAGAATGTTTTAATGCCACGTCATCAAACTGTAAGTCGCCATCTTGGATATACTCGATGGGCGCGTAAGAGATCCTAAACCATTTCCTTAGAAAATGTTAAATATTTCCTGTGTTTTTGAAAAACAGTTTTACCGACTGCGAACAATTGTCGTAGAAAAAGAGGATCTACAACATAAATATCTTGTCAAAGTACTAATTTCGTCTTGTCAGGTTAGTGAAATATTGATAGCCGCAGTTCTAAACAAACAATAGACTTAGTTTCTGATTGTAAACACATTTATTTAATTTGGAACAGTAGCAACACAGTTTATAACACAGAGCTTAACGTGCTATATTAATAAGTTGAATTCGAGGTAAAAGACCTGAACTTTATCAAAAGGATGACTCGAATTGGATTCCATCTGTTCTAATGTTTTTAAAACATTTATATAGCCTAAAGTTATTTCTAAGTAACTATTATTTAGCAGTTATGTTCATTAATTAAAACAATATTAATTGTATTAAAGGGAAACCATACATCTGTCAGAACATCTTCTTCTTCTATCCACAACTGCCAGTTACAAAATCACTCGAAATCAAATGCTAAATTTCTGCTTTTTAAAGCAGAAATTTGTCCTGGTGATAATTGGCCCAAGAATGAGGAATCCTACGGTTACATGTCTGTACTAACAACAAAAAATATATTGTGTCTTTCCTTTTATTCATTAGGAACTTAGTTGGTTCGAGGAGCTTTTCTGTGATCTTGGTCTCTTGGACATCCATTGTTTTTTTATGGCAAATTAGATGGATAAATAACTAGATGGACGGATGGATGGATGGATAGATGAATGAATGAATGGATGGATTGATTGATTGACCTTAGTAATCCCTGGAGATCTCCCGCAGGAAATTTGGTTTCCAGTTTGGTACAGCAAGTTTAATAAAAACAGATCAAGAAGTGAAAATAAAATAACTAAATGGATGGAAAGTATGAAGAACAAGGATAAAAAAAAAAAAGCCGAGAAAAGGATACCAAGATTGACATATTATAGAATACATCATCCTTTCACTCCGCCACTGCCCCGAAATTCTGAATTATACAGTCTAAAAGCACAAAGAATTAATGGGTCCCTGAGTCTATTAGTGTTGCGTCTGTGGACGAGCATTCGTGCAATCTTGGAAATTAGTGCGTGGAAGAAAAACCTAATAGGACATGTACTGTATATATATATATATACTGTATATATATATATATATATATATATATATATATATATATACATATATATATATAAAACAAAGATAATTCAGAAAAATTAAAGGAATGGAAGCTACACGTTGAGTGCGTTGTTCAATAAACGTTGATTTGATTTAATTTAACTCCTTGTTTTTCAAAACAATGGCTGAAGAGCTCGATCTGGTCGCAAATACTCGCAAAGCCATTTTCAAGAAGGACTTTTCAAGAAAAGCTGCACGTTGTTAACACGAAAGTTATGCCAACTCCGAGATGAGTCTTTCACGAGCCTCAAATGATTTATTTATTTCCTCAATGAACTACGTGAGTAAATGCATTTTTTTTCTAAATAATGTTGCGCTTCATGAGATCAATAGTGGTGCTTGTGTGTATGTCGCTGTAGCGTGTGTGTGTTAAAGGGCGTAGAGTGTGTGTCTGTGTGTTTTTTTGGGGGGGGGGCGATGCAGAGAGTGTGTGTCGTGGCCATGGATACCACACAGACTAGTGGGAGTGATATTTTGATATAATGCACTGATGTTCATTTGATGATAAACGTCTTATTGACCTATAACAGTTCACGCTCAGATCCCTGTGGTGTATAAAGAACCTTAAATTGAGTTATTAAGAGGTGGATTCATTCAAACGTGCGCCACTGAAGGCCTATGAGTGGAATGCATGGCTCCACCACTGGCTAAAAGTAGCTTCTCCATTTATTTCCTCAGATCAAACCTCATCCTTTTCTAGTAGATACGAACGCCCACAAAGAAGCCAAAAGTAATATTTAAGAACAATCTGGGATGTAGCCATTAGCGCGACGGTTCGTCATCATCCGATGATTCTCGGCGCGTCTCGACCGACGCCGCTTGTGTTTCACCAACAGTTGTCTTTTCATTCCTTTGTTTCCTCCGCTCACCAACTCCTCTTCAGGCTCCGCCGCGTCCTTCTAGCCGCTAATCTCTCGATTAAATAAGAGGCATTCGCTCGTGGAGGACACGTGATGACGCAGCCGTGCGAGAACACTGGGACAACACAACACACACACACACACACACACACACACACACACAAAGATAAAAGCTGATGTTTGATTAAAGCGCACACTTGAGGGCAGTAGAGGGCTTTGCCACATCTTTTTTTCTTTTTTTTTCACCCCCATGTTCTCTCTTTCGCTGTAACATTCTTTTCCGTCCAGGAGCGACGAGGCCCTTCACTCACGGTGTGACCGTCACAAGCCTTTTATATGCTACTGTAAATGAATAAGAAAGAGCTCCCTATTATTCAGCTGTGACACATCAACTTGAAACATTGTATACAGAGAAAGAATGTGTGATTTCTCCCCCACCCCTCACCCCTTTTGGATTTATAATGGTTGAGAGAAGGAAAAAAAAAAGGCTTTTAAAAGTAAGACGGGTCAATTTTTACAGTCCTGGAGTGACACGTTTCTTTTTTAATGGCTCATTTTTATATTGTTATGAAGTCAAAAATGATTAATTTTGTTTTAATTTCTGCTTCATTCTGTTCTGGAGCAAGTTCTGTGGATGTTGCTTCAAGAATTTGTGTAGTTTTTGATGATAAAAGATGCAATTACAGTACAAATAAGATTTCTATATTACAAAAATAAAGTTTTAAATGCATAATATTTAACCTGTCCACCAGTTAAAAAAAAAAATGAACGTACTTTTTATTCATCAGACACACCGAACAAACTGATTTTGTTCTTGCTTTACACCCCAAAAATGCAAGATACATTTAATATTACGTAATAAAACATTAGCTATTCAACTACACAACAACATATGTGAAATGTTGTGACCAAAGACATTACAAAAGTGCATGAACCATTTCAACCTTAAGGGCAGGGTTTAAAAAAATGAGTTACTCTGTAGCCATTAGCTGCGGTTGAGAACAGAATGTCAGATGATAATTGGTTAAACTGAACTGAACTAAAAGGAAATTAAAAAAAACAAAATTCTACCAAATACATGTTCTAATAGCAGCGTGGTTAAACTCAGTCACAACCAAAAGGTAAAACTCTTGTCTAATCTCAGGGTCAAGGAGACCCGGAGGCCGAAAAATAAATGTGTTTGTGGTATCCCCTGTGTTGCCTCTGGAACAAGGTGACACATATGCAGTGGTGGAGGTCGTTCACCGCTTTGTCTATACAACAAGTCCCTTGGAGGTGGAGACTTCCTTGATTGATACCTTGATGCTTGTCCAATCACAGCTGAGTGGGTGTGGTTATACTTAACAATATTTAATCGTCAGATAAACTATTTTCAGTGGGCGGGGCTTAAGATCATTTTCTAACGTAAATATTTCAATGAAAAGAGAGTTTTGTACAAACAGACATACACAATAGACAATAGAGTCTAAGATCAACTTAAGACACACTTAAATTGACACATTAGTGGCCCTTTAACCCTTGTGTTATCTCAGGGTCAATGTGAACCGAAGGCCTGAAAATAAATGTGTTTGTGGTATCCCTTGTTTTGTCTCTAGGTCAAGGTGAACGACCTCCCTGGCTTCCATAAATACATATGCCGTGTTGAAGGTTGTTCACCGTGACCCAGAGACAACACAAGGGATACCACAAACATGATTTTTTTGGGTCTTCGGGTCACCTTGACCCTGATTTAACACAAAGGAGCCTCTCAGAATTAAAAAAAATATCATTCTTCTTGTTACGGACACTGAGGTTAATATGTTTTGTTCAGGCCGTTTCTAAGTCTGGGCCCTTGTGTGATTCAGTTTGACACACTAACTCTAAACCATGGGTCTCAATCTAAACATGCCGCTGGGCCACATAAAACAATGTAGTGCCGAACCCTCCACGCGTAAAAGTACATTATCAGTTCACAAAACGATCCCCAAAGAAAATATCCCTTAGATTTGATACTGTACGACTTAAATGGGTTTTCGGTTATCGGAAAAAGGGCAATAAAGAGACGCTTTCTGATTGGCTCACTATTGAGCTATTTGATTTTTTTTTCCAACAAAATATATATTCTTGTATTCATGTCTTGGAACCTGATGGTACGATGGCACCAAGTGAGACAACCGAGCTTATGACGTCATGAGATCTCACACCATTTTGCTCTGGAACTATCAAGGGGCGCTATTTTCTGCGCTCCCGAAATCATAATCAGAGACGACTCTGATTGGAGCAAATCATGTTCTCGGTTACGTTTGCAACGGTTACGATTATATGAGTTATAGAAACTGGATCTGTAAACAAGCGCCTGCAGGTCGACATGGATACGACGACTTTCGAGACAAACCAGGATTATAAATAGAACGTCACAGTTCAGTGTGAAAGGTTAACAACAGATTATTTTATTATTAATTGATGATTACTTTCCCTCTAAACAAATAAAAAAGTTAAAAAACTGGTCGGTGCCCCAGCGCCCTCCAAGGGTCAGCAGCCACTGAAATGACGGGCCTCGGAGTATCATCTCAGCGGCCGTAATTGACTAGTCAATCTAAAATGTCGAAAATAGACTTTGTAGAGCAGAAAGTCCAAAAAAACCCACAGTGAACAGAAGAGTAAAGGTCACAAGTCACACTTCAACTGACCTCAAATCCATTAAATTCTTCTTTCTCTTTTCATTTATGTGAAAAACATTCTCGAGTGTGTGAATATACTGCTGTAGAACCATCTCCTCCCTGATGTTGATCGTTCTAATTATACAACTTTAAATAAACAAAGAGCGTGAAGTGAACAAGTGGTTTTGTTGGAAACAAACAAGCGTTACCTGCTTTCCCTTTTGCGCCGAGGCGACAGAGGGCGAAGCAAGCGGGAGGCAGAGAGTGTCACTATCTGTCACACAGAGTTTTAATTTTGAATATTGATTAAGACAGAAGGTTCCATTCCTCCCCAGCAGCTCCATCCTCAGAAACCCAGCGTGAATCACAGAGCCTGATTTAAATTAATCTCACCCGGGCCACCGCCTTCGCCGCTGCCGGCTGTTCCGCTCCGCCGCCGAGACGCCGCCACTTCTGAGCAAATATTTAAAATGGAGGTGACATTGTTAACGCCGGACAAAAAGCTATTAAAATTTGGACACTTGAATGGGATACGGGGGGGGAGGGTTGAAAAAAAATCTGCTAAAAGAAACATTTTGGATTTAATGTTTGAGCTTCGTGAGAAGTGCTCACTGGACGTTATCAAAAGTTTTAAAAGTCGACAAACCGGTTTAAATGAATGATAATAAATTCCTGTGACACTGAGTCGGGTGTCCAGTGGAATATTGCACTTTATTATCTACTTTAAGAACGTATGAAATTAGTGGAAGAGTTTACATCACACACTTCTTCACGTAGAGATTTTTCTTTTCTAGGTAGTTTTTCTACAAACTCTCAAGATGGTCAAATGTCGTGATACCCGTATCTCGTATTTTTGTCGCTTCAGTTTCAGAAATACACCTTTTTTCTTCTCACCATATAGTCAACTAAGGCTTTGGATTATTTTCAGAGTAATCTGTCCCTTTTTAGAGTTATAGGCAGAAATGTATGTTCATATGATGGTCGCTAACCGTGCTAACTTTTCTTTGTCCAAAAAGACACACTTACAAACGTCCAAATACCTTAATACTTAATACTGTGATATTCCTCTTGTAATGACACTGCGACTAGAGGAATTGTTAGGGAAAAAAACCCATTATAAGCTATATAAGCTTGTTTGTAGCAGAAGCTAAATGGCTAACATGCTACACAGACAGGAAACACTTAAACTTAAACTTAGCGATAGCTTACATTTAGACATTGGACACTGTAAAATGGACATACGTTTGCCTAAAACTCCAAAAATAGCAGATTACCCTTAAAAAAAAGAATCCCATCCTTCAGTCTACTTGAGAGTGGTGGAGAAGTTGTTTTCAGTGACTCTTTTGTGAGTGTCTTTCGAGTCAAATATTCATGTTAATAACTCTATTTAGTAAGTTTAGCCACTAGATAGAATCGTTCATTGGTTGAGTGTGTTCGTTGGGAAGTCTCTCGAGACTAACAAGGACAATTTGTGACAAATTTGTGTAAATTGTAGGTAAATAATATAAGCAGAGGTAGAGCAGATATTATGACTTGGTCTGTTTACACATGTATGTGTGGTTGTTAACGTGATTTATATGTTTATTATTATATGATTAATTGATGAGTGATCTCTTGAGAGACCAGAAGATGAAGATGAAGTGGAAGAATTATTAAAGGATGAATGAGAATGACTTGAAGTACTCACTCCACTGCACAGGATAACCACAAAACCAAGCTGTGAAACTACCATTTTCCATTTATCCACCTGTAACTACGGACTGTAAACTGCTAATTGTCAATAAAGTTAATCCCTTTGTCCGGCATAGTTGCTGTGCTTTAAGGATTAGCTAGGCTGAAAGAATCAACTATTACTCAATAAAATGCTGATAAGAGGAGGGTAGTACTGCACATGATCAATAGATACATATATACTGAGATACAAGTGTCACAAGATACAAATATTTCAAGATACAACTATCATGAAGATGATACAAGTATGACAAAATCAATATACCAGTGTATGATTATCACAAGATAGGAATATCACAAGATACGAATATCTCGAGGTACAATAATTCAGAGATCAAAATATCTCAAGATACGAATATCTCAAGATACAAGCGCCATGCGATACGGATATAGTGAGATATGAGTATCTCGAGACACAAGTCTCACGAGATACGAATATCACAAGATACAAATATCTCGAGATACACGTTTCACAAGATATGAATATCACGCGATATGAAAATCTTTGGGTGAGATAATGACGAGAAAGGAAAATCTCGAGATACAAGGATCACAAGATACAAGTATCCCGAGATACGAATATTACGATATTCGAATATCACGAGATAGGAATATCTCAAGATACAAGATCTATTCATGTTTCTTGAAGAATAAACCAAACCAGAAGATATACTTGGGACCAGATTGAAAATTGCTAAGGATCTGGTAAGTGTCGGGTGAGACCGACCAGTATCTGGAGAGAAGATCGATCACCATCTTGGTGGACCAGATCGCCTGCAACTCTACACCATTTTAACCCTATGTTATCTCAGGGTCAAGGTGACCCGAAGGCCTAAAAACAATCTTGACAATCACAAAGAATAACATAAACACATTTGTTTTTGGGCCTTTGTCACCAGACGATTTTACCAGAAATATTTAGTTTAGTCCTGTGGATGTTGTAAGTCATACAAACTGAAGGCCACAGCCAAGTGGAACAAAAGGTTCAGAGATTAAGGTGAAGGAAAAAAAAAACAAGTGAATTCCAACCACACTTCTCTCTTTGTACTCTTTCTTTCCCCCCCGCCATCAAACGGTCACGGCCCGGCTCGTCTCCCGGGCGTCGGTCTCGGGGCGTCGCCCTTATTTGCCATTCCAGAGGCGCTCGGGCCCCCTTGGTTCCTGCGTTTTTATTATTCATCACGCCTGGATTCTCTCAGCATCCAATCAGGACGCACATCACCGCCGTCCCCGCTTTAATAATCGCCGCGCTCGGACGCTAAAACAAACGCGACGCCGCCGCATACAGAATCAATGTAAATTCCACCCGGTCAGCCGGGACCTGGCGCAGAAATGGAGAGGAAATTGAAATGAAGACAAAGTAATAGGAATCTGTGCAGCGAGAGACTCTGCCGAGATTTTGTATTTTTTAACGGTAACATTTTACCCCACGGATATTATGGGATGCAAAATACGAATAGCAGCTGGCTGTGGGCTGCTTCATTACGGCGCCATCTCTAAATTAAAAGCAATGTTTAAAAAAATATTGTATTCCAAATTTGTATTAAAAAACAATAGAAGTTGCTGTTTGGTAAACAAGCTAAATTTTACATCAATTTAAACAGAAAAATTGGTTAAAAGCAACACTACGTAAAATAATTTATTTGTAAGTAAGTAAGTAAGTAATTTGTATTAATATAGCGCTTTTCCAGACCAGGGTCACAAAGCGCTTAAACAATCAAAACAATATTCAATAAAGTATAAATGTCTCAAAATAGCCCCTCCTTTGTTAGAATAGTGTAATTGCAAGAGTATAAAAAGTCATGAAAACTGAAGCGTCTCCAGCCCCAATCCTCATGAGCATCGTTGGGTTTTTTCTTCTTGGAAGCTTCAAAGGTACTCTCAGTACCTCGTCCACGATATAAATAAATGCAACCAAACGCAACTGCCGTCTCCAAGCCGCTGTCGCAAAACAGTCCAATATTTAAACAGTCTTCATTCTTTTTTCCTGCTCTACACAAACTCAGTACAAACATAATAACTTATTTTCCAATACAGTTTTCCTTGGATAATTATCTCCTAATTATTTTAAATTTGTAAACACCCTGCCTTTTATTTTAGTCTGTTCTATAAAACGGCACTTGTACTGATTTATTTTTGTTTTTATTTGTTGTTGCTTTCTCCTGTTGTCGTTGTTCATTTATCTTCTGAATTTTTTTACTTTCTTCAAGAGGTGCTTTCTGGTCTGGATAAGCGCTTTACAAATATAATGTATTACTTACTTTCTATAAGGTAAAGGGCGTCCTGAGAGCCATGTGTGTCCCTTTGACTGCATTTATGTGGCCCTCATGAGGCCAGAGTTTTGTTATGTATTTATATTGTATATACACTTAAAAAAAAAATTGTTTAGGACTTGTTTTTATTTTTTTGGTGAACATTTGACCCCTCAAAATAATTAAAGTGAATATTTAGAATTATTATTATTATTTAACTAGTGTTGTTTGTTATTACTTTTCTTTTTCTTATTTTATTTTGATTAATTCTTTATTTTTTATGAAAAAAAATGCTGTATTTGCTGTGGCTAATTGGAAAAAAAAAAAAATTAAATAAAGTAAATAAAATAAATAAAGTTCTACCTTACCTTACCTTACCTTTACAAAAAAAATAGTACTAACAATCATGATCTTGTGTTCAATTTGTTATCTCACAATTTCAGTTCAAATTGTAGCTAAAAGTGAACTTCAGTTCAAACTATAAACCAAAAAGTTGAAGATCTCTGGGGAATAAACACTAGTAAAAACTACAATATGGGTCAAATTTCAAATACGTTTCTCTCCTCCTCCTTCCTCGCACGTATGCTGCCAACAGAAATCCATCTCTCCGCGGGGTGTGAACGTGTGCGAGTGTGTCGTGGAGGTGCTAATGGACAAAGGTGTGATTAACACCACACGGTCGGATGGTGTCGGCCATACTGTCGACCATCATGCTTCGCCGTGTGCGTGAGATTGTGTGTGTGTGTGTGCGAGAAACATGATTGTGATAGAACGTTTGTATGTGAAGCAAACTGTGAAGCCACCTCCAGACGTTCGTATAAACATGTGAATATCTCCGACCTCGTTGTTTGAATTTGTTACATTTCACTCGCAGGGAAGACAAAAAGATCAACAAACAACATGTTTTTTTCAACTCGCATGTATAAATATTGAGGATGTTAAGTAAAAAGCTGAAACCAACAAGTCTTCCTTGTATCCATTCGACTCTAATTCAGAAGACGGGAAACAAACACTGAAAACAAAATCCTCTTTTTATGTTTTTGAATTAAATCACGGAAATAAAAAAGAAAAAAAAGATTCAATGAAACATCTGGGAAAACGATGGCTTGAAGAAAGAAATGTATCCGTCAACATTAACACTTCACTGATTGCATATATTGTATATTTTAATATTTAAAGGATAAACAAAGATCTAAAACACCCTTTGTAAAGCTCAACTAGATATAGAATCGTGAGATAGCCGTCGATACATTTCTACATCGTTAGTTTTGTATATTATTTGGACCTCATTTTTGCATGAGGCAAATTTTAAATCAATCTGTTCTTATTATTATTGTTTTTGGGTTCAAAAACCGGAACAAAAACTGATTTTATAAAGGTCTTTACACACTCAACTGTTATTTTGAAAAGAGGAAAGACAAATGTCTTACCGAATACAATACTCAAATTCAACTCATGTTCCTTTTTTTAATTTTAATTTTTTATTTGAAACAATGAATGACAAAATGGATGAGATTAACCATTCAATTATATATATATAAAAAAAAGACATCCAAATTCATTTATACACCCTTTTTTGTCTGGACATGTTTATTGGTTTTATTCTGAAAAAAAAAAAAGTTTCTGCTGGATTTTGACGGCAAATATTGGCGTGAATTAACATTGGAGTTTGAATAAAAACAACTTTCTTATCCCTTGTGTTATCTCAGAGTCAAGATGACCCGAAGGCCGAAAACACGTGTTTGTGGTATCCCTTGTCTTGTCTCTGGGTCAAGCTGAACGACCTCCCTGGCTTCAATAAATTCATATTCAGCGGTGGAGGTTCATCTTGACCTTGAGATAAAACAAGGGTTAATTTTGGTTGTGGTAAACCAGTCAATTTCTGTTTGATCTTTCAAAATAAAAGTATAATAGTTGTTCTGTGTGTACATGGACTGTATTCCAACCTGAAGTATAAAAGTTTGTCTGTGGACTTTGTCCATTCCACAAAGATAAAAACAGCTAACTCAGCATTTTTCTGGGTGACTTCAAGTGACTAATGGCTACATTTGAGAAATTGCCAAAAATGATTTTTTTTTCCCCCCTGTGCTTGTGTCAGCTTCATTATTGTCTTACACAAGAACACAGCGAAAGTCCAAACAACCCATTTTCTTGACGAGGCTGTCTTTTCACTGTAGCCATTTGCGCAACAATGCTGACCTCCAATTAGGACTTGGAGGTCTTTTCTCTAAGCCATTACCAAGAAGGTTCTTATCTAAATCTCGTGTCACTGGTGATTGAAAGACCTTGTCCAAGATAGCAATAAATGCAACCAAACATACAGCTGTACAAATATAATTTACTTACTTACATACTATTACTCTATAAGGCAAAATGCGCCCCGAGGGCCACATGAGTCCCTTTGACTGTGTTCATGCGGCCTTCATCAGGCCAGAGTTTTGTTATTTATTTATTATTGTATATTCCCTTTAAAAAGTTTTTTATTTAGGACTGTTTCTTTTTTTGGTGAACATTTAATCCCTCAAAATAATTTAAGTGAATATTAAGATCATATTATTATAATTATTATTATTATTTAACAAATGTTGTTTATTATTATTTTTCTTTTTCTTATTTTCTTTTGATTTATTTTTAATTTTTTATGAAAATAAATTGCTGTATTTGCTGTGGCTAGTTGGAAAAAAAACAATTTAGTCAATTTTTAATCAATAAAGTTCTACCTTACCTTACCTTACCTTATTAAAAAAATAGTATTCACAATCATGATCGTGTTTTCAATTTGCTATCTCACATATTCAGTTCAAATTCTAGCTAAAAGTGAACTTCAGTTCAAACTATAAACCAAAAAGTTCAAGATCTCTGTAGCCATTTGTGCAACAATGCTGACCTCCAATTAGTACTTTCTCTAAGCCATTACCAAGAAGGTTCTTATCTAAACCTCGTGTCACCGGTGATTGAAAGACGCTTAAATCACGTGGCGATTTAACCAAAGTTTTGAGTTTTTACTTTTTCCTCCTGCAGAAACATTCACACGTTTAAACATTTCCCACTCAGCCGAGCCACATACATCTTCCGTGACAGCAGCTGCACTCTCATTACGCTTTTGGGAAAGTTCTCCATGCGGAGGGTACACATAAAACATCAACTTTGAAATCTTTCGCTGCATAACTAAAGTGTCAGTTCGAGTTCCATCATCATAACCGCCGACTAATTCACACCATCTTTTCCCCCCCCCCCTTCCTCTCTGCGGCGATGTGAAACCTGCGAGTGATTAGCTGATCCGCGACTGGAATGAGATCATTACGAGTATTGTGAGTGATGCCGGGAGATCCGCGCGCCACCGGATGCGACGCCGCGGTGAATTGCGGGCGAGAATTTGTGTTGTTTATTTTTTTTCGAAGGCGGCTAAGAAGTCAATTAAGCTGTTTGTCGCTCATTTATTGGTGTTTGAGGATTTCTCTGATCCAATAATGTGCACAGCCGCGGGATTACTCCCGCAGAGGAAGTTTCATCACCGCTTCTCCCCAATCTCTCACCGTGACGTTAATCTGCCGATGGTGGTGTGTTGGTGGGGGGGGAGGGGGAAGACGGAGGAAAGAAATGTGTGTATCTACCAATCCCAGAGCTAATGTTCCTGGAAACTGGGATCCAATCAGAGCACACGATCAGTCACTCACTGGGCTGCGACTCCACACTCCAAATACACTCCTTCGCCATCAAAACATCAGTTTATCACGGAACGCAAACTTTGTCTCGTCCTGAATCCAATTACGCTGCACGTTAACATAAGTTCAAGTTTCCGTCTAGTGTTTTTTTCTTCGTAAAGTTTGGTGCAAAAACAGGAATACTACTATCATTCAGAGCTGTGTCCATATTTCACTTCCCACGGACGTTTCAGTAATGAGATAAGAAAATGAATCCCGATGATTTATTTTCGGGTTGCATGAAGCATTTAGTCTCCAAAATTAGTTAAGAAGGAAAATGCGGGATGAAAGGCTGAGCCTGGAGAAGATGTTCAGGGAGGTGGTGCTTTAGGAGAGTGAAGAGTCTTACTTCTGACCCAAGCAATGTTGAAGATATAATCTAGATCAGGGGTCTCAAACTCCACTGGTCGGGGGGGCCTTGAGGGTTCAGCTGTTTTTCTAAAAAGTTTTGATCCAGATTTTTGTGCTGTTTCAGTGTGATTTTTTTCAAGGAGCTCTGAGCAGGATATGGTAAATAAATAAAACAATCGTGGCCAAGAAATACTATTTTGTGGCCACGAAATAGGCAAGGTCTGTATGTGTCATGTCCTCATTCAATAGGGTCAATAGTCTGGGGTATTGTTTATAAGTTTATGTAGTGCAACTTCATCTTGGATTTCAATGAACACATGAATACATAAACATTCTCGCTCATGTGACAAAGTGGGTGAGACCACGTTATTTAGTCGGCAATGTACATGGGAGAAAGATCATTTACTCACCCTGAGGTCCAGGGGCAAAACAAACAGACATTGTAGTTCATGCTCTTAACACCTGACCTTGTAGGTGAGGTCATTGGGTGCTACCATCTTACTTTTTTAACTTTTTGGAACAATACATTTCCTTTTTTTGACTACTTGACCCTGACTTTTGAGCCTACCTCCTACAACCCTTCCACTCAGGCCATTGGAGAACCAGGGAGGGCGAAAATGTGGTCCAGCATGTGGCGGGGCTTGAGTATCAGGAAGGTGGGTAACATAGTCAGCATGTGGCACGGTTGGATTATCAGGAAGGCAGGGAAAAGAGCCAGAAAGTGGTTGGGAAGAAGAACCAGGGAGGCGATGATGTGGTCCATCAGGTGATGGGGCTAGAAGGTGGGTAACATAGCCAGCATGTGGTGGGATTGGAGTACCAGGAAGGCAGGTAAAAGAGCCAGAAAGTGTCGGGGTCTGGAGTACCAGGAAGGCGATAACATAGTCTGCATGTGGCGGTATCTGGAGTTCCAGGAAGGCAGGTAACAAAGCCAGCATGTGGCGGGTTCTGAAGTACCAAGAAGGAAATAATATAGTCAGCATGTGGTGGGGCTGAAGTACAAGGAAAGTGGATAACATAGCCAGCATTTGGCGGGGTCTGTAGTACCAAGAAGATGGGTAACATAGTCAGCATTTGGCGGGGTCTGAAGTACCACGAAGATGGGTAACATAGTCAGCATGTAGCAGGGTCTGAAGTACCATGAAGATGGGTAACATAGTCAGCATGTAGCGGGGTCTGAAGTACCATGAAGATGGGTAACATAGTCAGCATGTAGCGGGGTCTGAAGTACCACGAAGATGGGTAACATAGTCAGCATGTAGCGGGGTCTGAAGTACCAAGAAGATGGGTAACATAGTCAGCATGTAGCGGGGTCTGAAGTACCACGAAGATGGGTAACATAGTCATCATGTGGCGGGGTCTGAAGTACCACGAAGATGGGTAACATAGTCATCATGTGGCGGGGTCTGAAGTACCAAGAAGATGGGTAACATAGTCAGCATGTAGCAGGGTCTGAAGTACCACGAAGATGGGTAACATAGTCATCATGTGGCGGGGTCTGAAGTACCACGAAGATGGGTAACATAGTCAGCATGTGGTGGGGTCTGAAGTACCAAGAAGATGGGTAACATAGTCATCATGTGGCGGGGTCTGAAGTACCACGAAGATGGGTAACATAGTCATCATGTGGCGGGGTCTGAAGTACCAAGAAGATGGGTAACATAGTCATCATGTGGCGGGGTCTGAAGTACCAAGAAGATGGGTAACATAGTCATCATGTGGCGGGGTCTGAAGTACCAAGAAGATGGGTAACATAGTCAGCATGTAGCAGGGTCTGAAGTACCACGAAGATGGGTAACATAGTCAGCATGTGGTGGGGTCTGAAGTACCAATAAGGTGGGTAAAAGAACCAAAATACGACACCCATTTCATATTTAATGTAATTTCTTACCATCTTCTAAGGGTGCTCGGTGGCTCAGTGGTTACCACGACCATCTCACAACCAGAAGGTTGTCCAGTTTTCCTTCCACAATCCAAAACTTTTGGACAAATGTCTGACGGTTTGAGAGTGTGCGACTGATTCTTTGTGTCGGACAGACTGGCGACCTAATCTTGGAATCCCCCGCATCTCACCTTAAGATGGGCTTATATTATGGGCTCACGACCCCCATATGTGAATAAGCAGTAGAAAATTGAAGAAAGGATTTACTTCTTTTTCGTCTCCAGCCCTTACTCCACCCTTGATCTTGCACTTGGTATTTTAATTTAAGGACAGAACTATATGGAGAATTGGTATTTAGTTGTTTTTTTCTTCACAGTGACATTTATGGGGCCTCCATAGAATTTAGACCATTTGGGGAAATTACATTTTTAATGTCATTTTATTATTTAGGACATAATTTCAAAGCTAAATGACCCATTCTATTGTTATTGCTTCACCATCTGCTATTGTAAAAAGATTGAGGCCTTTTCTTGCAGACTTAAGACATTGAACGTTAAGTTAAGGAATGCCCTTGATAATCATCAATTCTTTTTATTGATTTATTTAAGATCATTTTTTTCTTTGTTAAAAAAAAATCAATAAAAAGAACCAAGAACCCAAGGAACTCCTTTAAAAATACACTCAATACATTAAATACTTAAATTGTCAGACACTTTTAAACAAGAACAGCATCAACCCAGCGGAGCGTCTCTGGGCCGAGGGCCACATATGGGAATGCGGAAACCCTCCCCGGGGTGGAATCTTGGGTCTTTCAACAACAGCTGCGCTCGACTCACGAGGGACGAAAGAAGATCAACTCGCCCCTCCGGAGTTGGAAGGTGAGACAATGCGGAAAATGAAGAGGAAGCTCGGATGATTGGAATCACGCTTGGGACTGACGAGTTTTTATGGAGGACACAAAACTTTTCTTTGTTTTTCTTCGGTCATCCAGCATAACTCTTTTTTCACTGGGTTGTCATATATTGGACATTTTTGCTACTTTCTTTTCATATTATGAAACTAATAAAATCATTTCAATAATTGAGATCTTGGTGTACAATAGCAAGATTTACGTTGAGTATTTTCTCAATTTTTCTGGGAGTCAAGATGCCTCTGTGGGATGAAAGAAAAGGAGGCGAGACGTCATCAAAATGCATGAGAATTCAACACACCGACGCTGCCCTGCAATCTGACTGACACATAGCAATCGGCGCCAGCCGCTCACTTGAGGGACGACGACGACGAGCCAGAGTGTGTTTGTGAAGCAGATTTCCTGAGAGCGGCTCCACGTCCAGATCGCCGCCGCGGTGACTTTGACATCTGCCGCCATCTTCCCACAAATAAAAAATGTGAGGGTCGATTATTTATCTTCACACGTGGATTGTAACATCTGGATGTTGTCCGTTGTTGCGTGTGTCTGCATGATCAAGTTGCTCACCGAAAAATAAAAAATTGTCTCTGCTGCTTGAAATGCATGCGACGACAATCCCAGACAGAAGGTGGACAAACTCATCAGACCGACGGAAGAAACGCTATTGAAGTCACATAAGCAAGATGGACGCCTCTGGACCGCCTGAAGGATGCAAGTTATTTATGTTCGCCGCTTCCACGGGTAAAAAAAGGGAGACGCGAGGAACAGTGGGAGAGAATATAAAAGACTATTATTCCCCCGAAACATGTGTCGTCTGTCTCTCTCGCTCCTATTTATTTGGCGACGCAATCGATCAACGCTTCCTCTTTTCCGAGCGACAAGAAAGACCCTTTTTTTTTCAATAGATGCACGCTGGTTTGATTCTCCCTCGTAGGGCTCATCATAGATTCTCTTCAGGTGTTTTGTTGCTTCGAATTATGAACAGGTCGTCAGGCAGCTTGATTAGAAGAGAGGCCTGAGAATACATTTTCAACTTGGTAGACTCCACACATCCGTTCCCAACGTGAAACGATGGCTAACGTTTCCCCGACTGGAGGACAAAAGGTTTGCAAAACACGATGGTAAAAAACAGAATTGTCAGGAAAGAATATTTGGGTCTTATAAAGTTACAAAATTGTGTTAGTTGGTACAGTTGTTCTAGAAAGAAAATGTTGCCTAATACACTGAAAAAAAACTTGTATCCCGGGGAATTAAAATAAGCAGAAAAATACTGGTTTTGAGATGCCATTATGTAAAAAAAAAAGGTAAATATTATCAGGTTAGGAATCTCTCTTAAAGCTGTTAAATTCAAAAATAAAGGGATCAGAATTGGTTTAAAGTCAGAACAATTTTACTTGTACAAGGAGAGATGTAATACAGAATCTTCTCTGAAGTAAGAACTGTTTTGATTGAATCTTAATACCCCATCAGAAGTATTTGATTATCTGAATGACAAGAACAAAGTTCTCAATCATAGAAACACAGACTAGAATGAATTACAGTAAGTGAAGAATATACATTTTCTGAGTAAACCTAGTATGTGTCCTTTTAAGACATTCCCCTGTATTTCATTCCCAACTCAAACCAACCAGTAGTTTAAAATGCAAGCAATGATTAACATGTTAATAAGTTTGGTTTTGGTAAATATGATAACACAGAGCTTAGCTCAGTAATTTTCCATCAAATACTAAAAATAAAATAATATTTGGTTTGATGAAGCCATATTTAAAATGTAACTTTTGAGAGCCAACGAATAAATAAAATATACTTAATTAAGAAAATGTCTGGTTTTAATTTGCCATTACTTAAAAATAAACGTTTAACGGCCCAAAAATAAGTATAACAAACTAAATATAACTATAAAATAGCAGTAAATATCTGTTTTTTAAAATTACTTTTCTTCAGTTGTAACTTTAAAACGCCCACCCAAAAAATGCACTATATCCAATGCAAGAATATGATAGCAGAAGATATGAGCAGTTTGTTGTGGAGGGTGGCGTTGTCGACCGGCTCCCAGAAAGAAGGTTGCATGTTCCGAAAAAGATGAAAACAGAAGCTTGGTCCGAATGGTCCCGTCTTAAATCCAGATTAAAAGCTTTAGATGAGTAATCGTGCACACATGGCTGCAGCGATCACAACAATGAAACAAAGGACAAGAGAGCATGATGGACATTAAAGTGCAGATTATACGTTTTATAGGTGTGTGTGTGCAAGAGGGCCACATATGTGTTTGAGACCTTACAAACGTGTGCTTGTAAGAGGTTAGTTATTAGTAAGTTATCCGCATTTCGGAAATACTTTTGACGTTGATGCTGCAGTTTTTATGAAGAACATTTTGGGTCTGGTTTCAAGTAAAACATTTGTGATTATATTTAATTTGAGTCAAAGTCCAGAAAATGTCTTATTTGAGGCTATTCAAATACAAATAAGATCTACAGTAAATATCTTAAGAGTCAATAGGGTTAGAAAACATACTTGTTTACCTACTTTAATAAAACATTATTATCGATTATAGAAAACTTCACAAAAAAATGTTTCTTACCCATTTGTCATGATTTTTGAACAACATGCATGTAATACAGGTTTTATTTGTGAATCTTAAACCTCTTTTATGTCTTTTTTGGTCTTGTCACGTGACTAGCTCATCATTAGGTTTTAATATGAGTTAAACTTTTGCTTAGTTGTCAGTTTTTGTTGTGTGTATATACAGGTATGTGCAAGAGATTGTCTGTTTAACAGTCATTCATAAGCTGGCCTTGTAACCACACAATGAAAGTTGACCGAAGAGTAACAAAACTAAAAACTTCTGCTTCAGACATTTCCATCTTCATTATTGAAGCCTTTTATTAATTTCACTCCCCCCCCGCTCTCCGACCGGCAGTTTTCTAACTAGCGTTCGTCTGAGCCGCACTTCAAGACCCTCAGATGAATTTAAGTAAACACGTAACGTCATCAAACGCTCCTGGTTTTTTCCTCTCACTTTGTCTCAACTCTCAGTTCAAAGTAAAAAAGACTCCCTGCTGCGCCCGTCGCTGCTGGTGAGTTGGCAGCCGCCGAGAGGAGAACGAGTTTATTTATCTAAAAATATATGAAAGCGTGAACACGTGTAGGGCTGGTAGGAGGTGGGCGATTCATTTTAGGAGGCGGCGTGAGTACGCACAATGTTAACATCAAAAACGAATTAGAGGAAGAATTAAAACAAACAAACATAAACTAGGTTGGATTTGGTAAACAATAATTAACTATAAAAACTTGATAAGACACCTAAAAATGTCCTGAATAATAACGTATTATATTCAATTTTAAGCAGTTTTTTATGAGTCTTTAAATAGATCCTGCAAGAACAGGAAGTTCTGTCCTGTTGTTCTTAGAGTTTAATGCTAGCAATTGACATGTAAGGTCAACAAAAATATTTATCTAACTATATATTGTGATCTTGAACCATTTTTTTGGATCTAGTCTCTAGATTTTATAGTGGACTCTAAAAGCATAATCAACTTCTGTTAGCCCACATAGTTCACAGAGATAAACAGAGATTACAGAATGTTGTTAAAATTCACTTCAAAATGATGCTAAATTTTATCTAGTTTTAGTTCTTGGCTTGGTCTCAGTCTGTCTTAGCCTAAGATTAGATACCCTCTGGTCTTGCTGGTACTCTGGGCCAGTCTTGACTACAAGTCTATACTGTATTAAAACCAAAAAGCAAGACAGTTTTTGTAGCATTACTCAAATTTAAGATTTGATTTTCCCTTATAAAGCATTTGATGGTTTATTTAAGTTCATCGGAGGGTTTTGATCGCCAAGAAAGTTATGAAGTTTCTCGAACGTGACCCTTTCTGTGGACTGTAGGTTGGATGAGTAAGTCCACTCACCTATTATGGCCTCTCGCTATTCCTATCACCACCTGTAGGTCAATATTGAGCTTAAAAGTGGGGTAGATGTTCTTGAAAATGCTGTGAGCAAGCGGAATTCTAAATTGAGATACACAACCCTCTCCACTCGAGATCTTTCCTGTAACCACTAAAGCTACAGTATCAATAATTACTTTGTTACCTACCCTTCCTTTATGATATCTTGATTGTCTTTATTTACCAGCATCATCTTGTCCTCATCCTTTTCTTTTATCGGGTTTTCTAGTGAGATAAAGTTGAGAGACTTACAGCCTCATCCTACCTCATTAAACTGTGATAAAACAACTGACTCAGTGAGTGGCGTGTTTTAAAACAAGAAAAAAAGGTCACATAGCTCAATGTAATTACCAAAAATGACGAGAAAAGAAAAACACCTACAGTTTTGAAACTGCAGCTGAAAAGCTGACGTGTGTGTGTTGACTCCATTGTGATCCGCGAAGAGCAGATGTAAAAGTAGCTGACACCGGCTCTAAAGAGGAGCTTCGATGAAACGACGAGGCCTTTTGTATGAAATCTGCTGCTAAAAGTACAACAGAAGCAACATCTCATTCTGTCCGCGCTGCATTTAGATTGCCTTATTTGCACATGAAATGAAGCGCCGTCGCATCCGGCTTGTAAGTTCTCTTTACGTTCGCGCGCAACGAGCATCCTGACAATCTGCTGTCGATAACATGCTTTGATTTCTGTGTGTGGGATGTTTAGCTTGGATGTGCAACTTCACGTCGAAACGTAGGTTGTGGTGTTTTAAAGCTTGTTAGCATCGAGCTAATGTTGGCGGCAACCACTTTTTTAATGACATGTTTTCTGTAACATTGTGTAACATTGAACGCAGCTAAGCCAGAGTTGTGACCAAGGAGGGTCATGTGTTCGGCATGCCTGTTAGCAAAAAAACCCAACTAAAAACAGATTTCAATTACATCTTCAGAAGAATGTTGAGGAGCAGCTTATTAGTCTCTCCAAGGCTGTAGCGCAAACTTAACTCTTCTTCCCTTGCTTTCTAATAAGTTGTGTGAGTGAGCAGCAGAGCGTCACCTACTGTCCTTTGACTATAATTGTATCAACAATGTTTCAAATGCTAAAAAAGGCATCTATTTATTGAGATGAAAACGTAAGGCCCAACAACAAATATGGAAATGAGCTGATTGGAGAATTGGGTGCTAATCTAGTTACTAGTTTAATCGTCTCGCAATACAAAAATATGTTTTTAAGCTGGAGAGTGAATTAGCAACACCCTAACTCAATAAAATAATGTCAATTATTTTAGCTAGAAGTCATAGATTTGGACACTTTTGACAAGATCAATGCTGTCTGACAGCTGGAACCAAATTCAGGCGATACATTTTTTACATCAAGTATAACAACCTATAGATCAAGAGTCAAGACAGATGATGTTCAAATGATGATCAAGTATTTGCTGCCAACTGACACAAAAATGTGATGATGTGTGAATGCTAAAGACAGCTTTAGTTAGAGCCAGAAGTTCACATGTCTTTCCCAGCATGTTTTTAGTCCAGATTAAAATAAGAAAAAAAAGAAATCACTTCAATATACATTATGTCCTGTAAAATCTCTTCACATTCTTTTATTGATTAATTTAGAAACACTTTCAAACACACACTAAATGGGATTTGAACACATGTATATGATGAAGATAGAATAGATGGATGAAAATGAACTATTTGAAAAAAAGTGGTTGCATTTAAAAAAAAAAAAAAAAGTTGTATTTTTGACCAAGTGAATAAGTTTAAATGTCTTTAAATACATTTTATTTGGTATAATCCCTTAAATTAACAGCTCCAGATTATCTTCAGAACCTTAAATGATAAATAATCCAAAGACTTTCTGTCAATTGTTATTGAAATGGAAACAGAGAGAAAAAAGCCCTACTTAAAAAGAAACATAAACAACATTGAAAGCAGGTTCACTTCGGGTGGAACGTGAATTCCATTATGAGGTGTGGAAAATGTAATATTCATGAAACAATATATTTCAGGACCAACATCAAAACGAGAGAAGGGAAGTCAGTGAAGAAGAACGTCGAAGTCTTATTAAGATGTTGCAAACAAACACTTGAAACACAGACAGACAGACGACAAAGATACACACCTACACACACACACTGTTGCATACAGAATAATGCAGACACACACTCACTGACAGAGAAAAAGTGACAGATGCCATCAGACAATCCAAGCAGGCAATGCAAACACAATTCAAACAAAGACACACAGACAAACACAGTTGGAAACCCACATATGCGCAACACAAACACACACACAACCCACAGACACAAACACACAACCGTTCGCCTGCATTACCAGTCGCTCCTGGAGTTTCTGAAAGTTCCTACTCAGACACGCGAGCGAGGAAGAGGAGGAGGACGAGGAGGCTGCCGCTCTCCACACCTCACTCTCCGGCTGCTCCTGACCTCCCGCTTCACGCCACTTAAACGATGAGTGGCGAGATAAAGAGGGTGAGAGCGGCGGCCGACTCTGGCGCGGGAACACAAGATCAGATGTTCACGGTGTTTGGGAGAGCGTTGTGTGAAGTGCGAGCGACAGAGACGACACAAAAAGATAAGAGCAGTGCACTCAGGCGATGGGTTCAGGTCTGACCTGATAGTTTCATGAGGAGAAACAGCATGTGGTGATAACAAGTTACAGCCACTGTCATAATTGCCCGAAGTCACTCCAGGTCTCCTCGAAAAGCAGGCAGTTGAAGTGTTTTGTAACCGACAATACAAAGGTCGGAAGCCGAGTGTGTGTCGCTACAGCAGTTTTCAATCAACGGTTTAAGTTGGAGTCGTAGGTTTCAGCACCACGGACAGAGACAGTCTTTCTGCTTCACTTCCAGAGTTAATTATATAGAAACACCAGATCAAAGCTACAAATTGACTTCTTGAATTAATTAAAAAAAAACGTTATATACTTCTTTTAACAACATTCATTTTCGTGTTTAAATTTATTTTTTTCTCGTTTTTTTTTTAAAATCAACATCTTGCCTATGATTATTGTGGGGTTTACTGTGTGTTTGTGTTTATTTTTTAAACAAAGTTCCTTTATCTTTGTAGTTTATTAGAATAAATCCCTCCATTTACAAAATAATAAAATAAATCTTTTAGGATTTTCCATTTACTATTTTAATTTTTATTTATTGTTGTATTTTCATTTATTTTTTAAAGTCAGATACTATTTGTGACTCTGTGCCAATGTTTATTTTTCTTTAATTTAGTCTAAATTTTTAATTATTTTATTTTTTTACTCACAGCTAAAAATTATATACATTGTATTAGAAATTAACGTCTGATTTTTTTCTGAATTTGTCAAGATAATTTTCTGAATTAGATTTTGCTTTTATACATCACGACTACTAACTCTAACTTATTTTGATAATATAGTTGTTGTTTGACTGATTTTTTAGACTTTTAAGATTTCAGTCTTTCTATAGCAGTCTGGAGTAGTTGAGAATATATTACATTTTTTAGCATTCACTTTTAAAATTAAAAAATGAGAGATCCAGAATTGTATATCATTTTTTTTTCAGGTTCTCAAAGTAAGTTTAAAAAATATATGGTATGTATGATGTATAGTTTTCAAGTGACTTTCTTTAGTAAAAAATGAAACAAGTTAAATATTTATTTTACCATTTGTATATTTTCTGCCCTTTTTGCATTTTTTTCTGCATTTTTTTGTTTTCATCAGCAATTTGACAGAATGGTTTTCTGAATTTGATTTTGCACGACTACAGAACTATCATATGTGACTATTTTGACCCTCCCTATCCTTTTTTGTAATATCATATATTTATATCTCAATATTTATATCACAGTCTAGATTTCGCAGCTTATATTACTTACATTTTTTTTTAAATACTTTAGATTATTTGTATTTGTATAAAAAATATATTTACAATTTTAATCCAAGAATAGGATCTTTTTTTTTAAACGTTTTTGTAATTATTGTAGCTAAGTAGTATTTATTAAGTTTTTATGGAAGTGTGCCATCGGACTTTGAACATACATTTCTAACACTGAATTCTTTAACATTAAATTTATTTTCATTGGATTTTTTTGTAAATTACATTTCTTTCATTACATTTTGTTATACATTTTATATATTTTCATTGAATTCATGTAAAAAACAACAGTGCATGAAAATATATGCTTGATTTTGATGCTGTAAAAATTGAGTGTAAGAAATTCATTTTCAAAGTCCAATGGCAAACATTTAGGTTTTTCTATTCATTCAGGAACTAAAATGAGTTTTACATTTGAATTTGAATTTTTCTGAACTTTGAATTGTTTTGAATTGTTTATTTAGATGACATTTTTTTCTATGTATTCTTTTGAAGGCTGTCTCTTATGATTCAACGAACCTGAAACAATAAACATTTATGAATCCGACATCATTAACTGTATATAAAAACTGGTTTGTCAATTTTCTGATGTTCATTTCTGCTAAATCCTCACAGATACAATCATAGAGTTACATTCAAACTTTTGAATCGCTGTCTTCACGTGCATCTATTCCTGTCACCGCGCTCGCACTCGCACCTTCTCCCGCCTTCGCCCGAGTCTTTTCAACAGCAATTAAATCCCGGCGATACGATAAATGCTTCAAGGTGGAGTAAAAACGCGACACCATCAGTTAAGGAATCGCTCAGCGAGCAGACAAGCGAGATTACCGAAGGTTTTAATTATACCACGGATGAAATTGCTGAGCTGGTCCAGTATTTATTCCTCCCTGCCCGAGCAAGGACACGCATCTGCTGAAACCCAATGAAATAAACATCAGATAAACTTGTCTTTTCTTTCCTACAACTTTTAATGAATAGCTCTATTAAGTCCAGTAGATCCAGGTTCAGACAAAAGTGTGATTTTTTTCCGTCCGAGATTACAATCGTCTCCGCGCACCTGCTCTCGACGTCCACCGTTCATTGTGACAAACATCGTTGATGATGGAGGTTGAAGGCGCGGCTGGTTCTCCACCGGCTCCGTCAACAAAAAAAAGCAATCCCATGATGCACCTGTGGTGAAGAAATGTAGTCCTAACTAGCTAAACAAAGCAGTTTTAAATGAATCATGTGATCTCTACGAAAGTATTTTCAGGCTTTTTCACTCGCAGCTCCATGAACTTTTATTGTGTTGAATTGACTGCAGCGTGAGAATTATTCCGTTCATAAGTGATCGTGATCAAACGCTCGCCCTCACTGGACTTCTGTGCCGCTCACGTAACCATACCTTAGAACCTGGACCCGGCTTCTCCGCTTTCAAGATACAACTTTGAGTGGATCACTGTGTTCTTTTAGAAAATGCGAGGGTTCCTCTGGGATAGGATCCGTCTCTTAGCAACAAATGTGGATGCAGGACACAGGACCAGTATTCTCATCTATATACAGCAGGGGTCTAGAACTGTCAAAAGGTCAATTCTTGTGGAGACTGGGCAGCAGGCTGTGGGTTGAATCTGTGAATTCACTGTGAATTGGGGCCATTTTTGTTAAATTGTATCTGTTATTCCATGCTATAAATTCATCTTTAAAGGGGCAACTAATGTGAAAACCCAACTCTGCTGACTCACTCACATGTTTCAAATATTAAAGTCTTCCTCTCCAAGATGCAGTAAGTCCCTCATCATGGCCATGTTTTGAACTTATTAATTTACAAAGTTCTCCCCCGTCTGAAATCTGGGCGAACGAGAGGTTACGAGAGCGGAGTCCATTATGACGTTATAACTTAACTTCTCCTCCAGCCAGCTTTAATCATGCCCTGCTTTGTTTATACAACAAGTCCCTTTTGAAAGTTTCCCGGATTCATGACGTGTGGTGACAAACATTGATGTTTGACCGATTACAGCAGAGTGAGTGTGGTTATGGTAAACAAGATTTCATCCCCAGAAAAGAGTTTTAAAAGACTGTAACTTTATTATTACTCTAACCCTACTTTAGTTTTAATCCTCCTTTAAAATGATTAACTGGACAATTCCCCGCCGTGAAATCGAGAGAGTGGGCTGTGCGCTTTGCCCCGTGTTGAAAAACGATAAAAGCTAGAAAAGAGTCAAATCCCACATTAATAATTTGGACTTTTATCTACTTTTTAAAGTGTGAACGGTGTCTATATGTGAAACTACGCCAGAGCATGAGATGTTTAAAAAAAACTATGGACATCTATGAGCCACTAATGAGCCTATTCACGCTAATAATAAGGGATCAGTGAGCAACAAAACAACCATTTTCAGACTTTTTGGCCTTTGCGGAAAAAACAAAAAACAGAGCAGTTGATGGCGGTTATTCTGAGTCCGAGTAGATTAGGACCCGTGGGAGAACCGAGCCGACTCAAGTGACCTTTATCCCTTGTTTTATCTCTGGGTCATGATAACGAGGAAAAAAAAACTCAAATGATTTATATATATATATAGAATCCCTTATTTGTCCTGCGAGGGGAAATTCGGTAGTGCTTTTGACAGCCATTCACACATACTGATGGGAGTAGGCTGCACACCTGTGCCAAGTCTACCATCAGGAGCAATCAGGGTAAAGTGTCTTGCTCAGGGACACAACGACACAAGCTTGTCTGGAGCTGGGATTGAACCTGCAACCTTTTTGACTGCAGGCAACCACTCTAGCATCTGAGCTATGACGCCCCCTATTTTACGGCTGCAATGAAACAAAGAGTGAAAAATTGGTCTAATCACTTTCTTTTCCAACTGTATATATTTATATACATACATTTATTAAATGCAATACCTTCAGTTCCTTTTCTGATTGGGTTCAAACAGCAAAAAGTCCACCTGACTTCTCTTACTTAAAAAGGGAACAATCCGAGGCGGCATGAAGCGAAGGCGCTGCTGAAACAGTCGCTCACTTTTTTTTCCGATGACGCCATCTGTCTGTTATCGCGAGTCATTTTCAATTTTACAGCAGCACAAAGCAGCGGCCGACGAGCCGCGTCTCGCACGGTGAGTCGGCCATTAATCGTGGGAAAAAAAAGGCCTAATTGGCGGAGATGGCATCTTGTTAATTGAATTAGGAGAAGAAAGTTACGATTCGGGGAAAAGTCCGAGAGGAATGGAAGAGATAAGGCGGGCGACGGTGGCGGAGAGGAGAGGAGGAGGAGGAGGAGAGAGGGATGGAGGGATGCGTGAATGGTGGAACTGTGAATGAAGGGATTGAGAGTGTGAAGAGATCATGTCAGGAAGATGTTCAGGTTCTTGTCAGTGCAAACACACAGACCTGGCCTGGAAAGCGAAGGACCGGCAAGATTCACCATTTCAGAAACTATTTATGACATTTCATTTTTCAGTGCGGAATTTAGTGATGACAATTTGATGAATAAACAAATTCAGTCGAGGCTCGCGGCAAACTTTCTTTTCTGGGTTTATTCAATTATTTTTGTTGACAATATTTTAATAAACATATATACTATTATCTTTTCTTAGAGGGGTAGATATCCAAGTTTATATATTTGTTTGCATTCAATATTTTAATATTACCAGGAGAAAAACATTAAAAAAAGCAACATTTTACTTAAATTCCTGTTTCCATTAGCAGCAGAGTACCAGACGGTGATAGTGAATGCTCTACGTAGTCAGTTCGGCTTTTAGAAGCAACTAAAAATCTGACCTTTATCAACAACTTTATCGATTGATTGATAGAGAACTGATGAATCACGTGCAAAATAAGTTGAAATCTTCATCTTAATTTCCTCATTTGATCCCATTTCTTACATTTATTTCCTTTCTACCCGACGGTCTTTTGTTCTTTAATACACTCGGGTTTAATTAGGAAAAGTCTGTAAGTGAGTGTTTAAATAATTCTCTCCAAAAATTAACAATAATCAGACGTTGAAAAACAGATTTGATGTTGCTTTAATTAACTGTAGAACCAACTTTAAATAATAACAAATGATGATTATTTCTTGTGTCCATAGAGACGTGTCAGTGACTTCAAAATAATGAGACCATTTAAGATAATGCCTTTTTTTAATGACTGTCCAGACACCTCAGAAGTTTTCAATGTGTAATAATCTCAATTTGTAATTTTTGGATGGATTCTTTCCAGTGTGTCCCGGGACAGAACCAGGAACTCTTGCTGTCAACTGATTTTCACGAGTTCCTTCTTAGCGTTATACAGGCCTTTCTGTTTCTGGAGCAGGAAAAACTGTTCTTTGAATGTATTTAATAATGGATTCAATCGTTCAACTATTGGTGCCGTTGGAGTCAAACCTGGCCAAAAATCAGAGCGACTCATATCCACATTTTACTGAAGTTTTAGCGACATTTTCCTGCAGGTATGAATCAATAATAGCATTAGCATCTTTGCTCCCTAAGCCCTCCATTGGACACGGACGTTGGCATATTATGTAATATATAAAATATATAGTAATTTAGCTTAAAATTATGATATATTCTTTGTCTTAAAGCAGTCAACCCTTAACAAGAGATCAACTGCTTTTATTTCAATAAAGTTAAGATGAGAAGAACATTTCAATTTGATTGAAAATTAACTGTTAAAATAGCTGGACTACATTTTTAAGCTACCTCTGGAGGAGAGGAACCCCTGTAGCTATTTATCTTCATCAGAAAAAAAAAAGTGTTGGGTTTGGTAAAATTAATAATATTAAACATCTCAGGACACTTTAAAAATAACAAAACAAAAGTCCCTTTTCCGTGGCACGTCTTCTATTTGTTTGTCTCTCTGGTGTTTTCTCAAACTGCACCCAAAGGAAATTCCGTGGAGTGACAGATGAGTCTCCCCAAAATGAAAAACTGCTCCTCTGGAGATTCTCGCAGATACATTTCGCTCCCGTTGTTCTCTTTTCGCTTTTTAATTTACTCCTGTTTTTAACTTTCCGTCTCGCTGACCTGAAAAAAACCCCGAAGACAGAACGAAGAGACCTTCAGAAAAAGAGGTCTGTTCTGTAGGTTGATTCTGAAATACATTTTTGTCAAACCCCAGAGGAGCCTGTCAAAGAATGAAAAATAACTTTCTCACGGCTCTGTGGATCGGATTAGCATCTCAGACGCAGATGATTATCATGAAGATTTAAAGTGATAGTTCACACAAACATCAACAATTTTCTACTCGCCGTCATGTCGATCAAGGGTTGGGATTATTTTCAGTTATAGGGAAAAATGTTTGTTCATTTTAATGTAGCGACTAGAACTCAGTTGTCTTCATCTTCATCTTTGTCCAAAAAGACAACACATTAAAAACATCCAAATACCTTCATACTGCTCGACTGTAACGTCCATCTTGTATTGAAGCCTCAAAATTAGGAATTGTTACAGAAAAATGTATATAAATTTATATTCTACATTTGTTTGTTGTGGATATTATTAATCTCTCAGTTCCTGCTTGACATCTTTCCATATTGAAACATTGCATGTGAAGCATGCATAAGATTTAGGCAGCTAATTTAGCAGCTTCCACTAAAAACAAACTTAAAATATAGACTAATGTTTTTCCAGAACAATTCCTCATGTTGAGGCTTCAGTACTAGATGGACGTTACAGACGAGCAATATGAAGGTATTTGGATGTTTTTAAGTGTCTTTTTGGATGAAGACGAAGGCAACTGAGCTCCAGTCGCTACATTAAAATGAACAAACATGTTTGTCTATAACTCTAAAGAATAACATATTACTCGACATGAGAATGAGTAGAAAATGAGTGAAGTCTGAATTTTGGGTGAACTATCACTTTAACATTTAATATTTCACACACTAGTCTTCTTGAAATAACTTGTAGTGTTTCTATCGACCCACAACTCTTAGATGTTAAGAGGAAACTACACTCATGTATTTGTTGATATTCTGTTTATTAGTTGATTATTTATTTCATTTTGTTGATTATTTATTTTCATTCATTATTTATTTTAAATGTCCTTTCATTGTCTACTTCATGTTTTGCATCGTGGGTCTAAAGGGGCTACTATTACATCCATGCTGTATGTCTTGATACATGTATATTCGACAAATAAAAAAGAACTTGAACTTGATGTAAATTTTGCAAGAATAGTGTTTAAATGCATGCCGTTAAATAAGAAATAATATTTCGCAGCCAATTCACCCATAAGAAAAAAAAAGAAATTTCTCTGGTACATTCTGGAAAAGGCTGCGGTTTTACAGTCAAGGAGCTCCAGCTTCGAAAATGCAACATGGCCCTCTCAGAGATAAAGAACATTGATATGGAAAACAGAAGATTTAATGAGAAATGGACAAATATATACACAGAGCAGAGTACATGACCTGACGTATTTCCATGTGCCGCTGTGTAACAAATCCCTTCAACAAGGAGTATAATGTGACTGTTGCTTTATCAATACAAAGTACTTAATGATTTTTGACATTGTGTATCTATTTCCAAACTGTTTGGCTAACCTTCAACTGGAAATAGTTATTGGGCTGTTGACGAAAATCTGCCCCTCAAGAGATGAGCAGAATATCTCTGCCCTGGACGAGGGTATGGATATAGTTGACCATTAAAGAGATTCAATACAGAACTGTTGCTTTTCCACATCAGCTTAATGTGAGGTGGCATGTTGTCAGGATGTCTCTTTGATGCCTCCCCGGTGAGCTGCTAAAGCCATGTCTAAACAGAGACACAAACCCATGACCTGGAGAGCCCATGTCGGCCAGTTGATGAAAGGAAACTGTTACTGTGCTGTAAAATATGTTGGATAAGTTGAAGAAACTGGATTGACCTGTGGGTGTCGATAGTTTAGTGATGGTTTGAGACGATAACTGTGTCTTGATCCAGGATGTTCTGCGCCACGAATGTTGCCCCTCCAGGACTACGCCTTGTCCACGATTATCTCAAGAAATAGGGCCAAACCGTTGACTATAACTCAAAGTAAATGTCAGGTTTAACAACTGACTTAACACTTTTAACAAACGAGAGAAATTAGATCTTGATTCAAAGCATTTCCAGTTCTGTGTCTCAACTCTTTTTGAGGACAAAGAGGTGGCGATGCTGTTATTTCTCCAGTTCAGCTCCACAAACTTCTTCACAAATGTATTACACCTAAGGTCAGAGGTGGCTTTAAGAGACCAGTTCCTGGCAGAAAAATCTCTACGCCCCAAATTCCATTCCAACCCTTGAAGCAGACAAACAATACCAGCATTCATACAATTAAAAATACTGTTATATGTGGTTAAATTAATTTGATAAACATACCTATATTAAATAAAATACATTTAGGGGATTCTTCTGCCTTTTCCTGGTACCGGGGAGTCTATATCAATGAGTTACTGACTTGAAAGGGAGGAACATGAAGAGAAGAAAAGAGAGAAGCTCCCTTTTAAACTGATAGTTCACCCAAATTCTTCACTGATTTTCTACTCAGACTCGACTAAAGGTTGGGATTCTATTCAGAGTAATCTGTTCCTTTTTAAAGTTATAGACAACAATGTTTGTTAATTTTAATGTAGCGACTGGAGCTCAAATGTCTTCATCTTCGTCCAAAAAGACAAACTTAAAAAAGGCCAAATACCTCCATACTATATTAATATTAATATTATTATACTAATATTATATTGAAGCCACGAAAATTAGGAATTTACTATGTATATTTTAACTTAGTTCGTAGCGAAAGTTATCAGCCTCTTAGTTCTTGACTGACATCTTTCCTCATTAAAACACATTCCAAGTGTCAGTGTGAAAGATTGAGGCTGCTAGCTTAGCAGTGTATGTGGAAAACAACCTTAAATTATAGACTTGTTTGAACTTTTTTCTAGACCCATTCCTCTTGTCGAGGCTTCAATACAACAGGGACAATACAGACGAGCAATATGGAGGTATTTTTTTTGTTTTTTAAAGCATTATTTTGGAGAAAGATGAACCTGAGCTCCTGTTGCTTCATTAAAATGATCCTCACATGTTTGCCTATAAATGGAACAACTTACTCTGAAAATAATCCTTTAGTCGACAAAAGGGTGAGTAGAAAACGAGTAAAGTTGAAATTATTTGGGTGAACTGACCATTTATGGGATGTCTTTCTTGGGTCTTCCAGGCATTTACAACTGGAAGGACTAGAGCAGAAATGTCAACTGTTTCCAATAAAGACAGTCAATACAATTTTAGATAGAACGTCTCCTTCAGTGCGTTTTCAAAGAACTTCTGTCTCCTTGAACGCCGAAAAAAAGAACGATACATTTCCGGATCATCATTCGACGCATTTGATTCGGCGACGCTCGCGTATGTAAAAATAGAATTCCAGGTTTTGGTTTCCGACTCATTTTAATTGAAAGAAGAGCGAGGGAGACACTCGGAGGAATAAATATAAGCAGATAGATGTTCGCTCTCCCAGGCAAGAAGGGAAATTAGAAATTATGCTTGCAGGGGTGGAATAGAAAAACAAGACAAGAGGGAGAGGAAATGAGTCCGGAGACCAAAAAGGGGGATGAGAGGAGGAGAGTTATGATGTTTTTTTCAATGAAGGCAATCAAGTGTGGAAAATGAATGTCTCCTTAGTCCACTCAGGGGAGATAAAACAAAGAAACATGAGTGAAAATGGCAGAATAGGTTGGATATAAGAAATTAAAAAAATGCTATTTTTTAAAGCTATTATATCTTCATCAATGTAAAGTGAGGAAATATGCAGGATCTATTTTCCTCTGAGCTCTAAAAGTTGGTCTGTATATGATAAAGTTTTCTGGAGCGCATCGATAAAGACAGAGAAGGAAACAAGGTTCGTGTGGCGGAGGCTTGTTTAGAAGCGTTTGCATTTCATTCTGCGAGCGCCACAGGTTGTGAAACAAGGCGGTTGAAAAATGGGCCTTTGGTGTGAGCCGACGAGAATTGATCGCGGGAATGCTGATTTTATCTGCACTTCCCCGCCTCCCTCTTTTAATATCTCATCTTCATACTTGTTGTCTTCCCTCGCGCTCTCCTCTACATCAATTTCTCCTCCACCTCCAACCGACCCCAAATCCCTATGTCATCAGCAAACATTAACGTCCATGGAGACTTTTCACCTGCTAGTCCCTATAATTACCCCTTCAAATTAAAAAAAGACCCTGTCCAAGGTCTTGTCACAGGGGTAACCATTGGAAAAAAAAACAGACTTTCTTCCCCCAAAATCGCTTGTAGCCGATTCTCGAAGATCACAGAGAGTATTTCAGTTGGACACACCCACAACACCTCCTGACTCAAGAGTCCAGGATGAATCTAAAAAAGGCTGCTAAGCAGTGTCTCTAAGGTTGAGTCCAGAAACTTGCTCAAACCCCAATATTGTCCCTTTGGTCACTTCCTTAATGGTCATAGATGAGCTTTTTCTAAGGTGCTTTTCTACCTCGTCACCATTACTGAAGATGTTACTGTTGACTTCAAGCTCCATCTTCCCCTCACTCGTGAACAATAGCCTAAAATACTCGAACTTCTTTAGTTGTCGAAGAATCATCCAACCGTTGGAGGTAGAGAAGTGTCTTTCAATGTCAACGCTTCGAGGCGTGTGTCAAGAAATCCAGACTGACTTCTGTGTTGGTGACCTTTGTGGTGACTTTCCAGGCCTTGCGAGCCGCCCTACCTCGTTGGCCGGTTCAAGATGCAGTCGCAGCTAGATCTAGCTAGAATATAGGTGTCACAAAACGCTACTCACATCTTCTGGATTAGACTGATTTTTGAGCGAGACTTAGCGACTCACCTTTTGTACTCATTGAGTCTGTGAGAAAGAGGAGACATTTTCTCCTGTGGTGCAGCATTTTGAGCTGATCTCAATAAGATATATATTCTAAACTCAATTTTGCATCACACAACTATGGTACTAATAACCATCTTTTAACTTAGAAGATGACCACGAAATGTAACCATGGATAAAACTTATTAACTTACCTGAAGCAAAGCACTGTAGAAAAGTTGCTATTCTTGAATAAAAGAAAAATAATAAACAAGTTATACAAGCACATCTTTGTCAGTTATCAGTCATCATTTAAACACAAATTATGTCAGAGCTCTGCACCTATTATCCACTTGATGGCGCAGTAGAGCAATTGAAGCCTTATAAAGCTTTGGGCAAAGCGCAAACTACTTGGACGGAAGGTTTCAGTGGCTTCATCTCGTCATCAACCCTAAGAGGAACCAAAGGCATCACATCGTCTGCAAAAAAGAAAAACAGTCATGGGCGCCTGTGACCCCCCAACACCCCGATATGTCCATTAAATGGTCCAGGCAAAAGTCAAACCCTCACTTTCACCAGTCGTACACCAATCAGCTGTAGGACGGACACCGATAGACCGGACCTATTCCGTAGAAGGTCCTAAAGTTCATTTAGATTCATAACAATCTCAACGTTGCCACCCCCTTGTTTGCATCTCTATCTTTTATCATTTTTTTTTACTTCCAATGTTCACTTCCCTAATGGCATTGGAAATGCAATTATTCTACACGTGTTAACAGCCATATTCTATCCCCCCCTTCCTGTCCTCTCTCTTTATGTTCGCGACTCATCTTTCCCTCTTTAGCCGCATCCTTTCCAATTTCATATCTGTTCCCCACCTCCCTCCCTCTCTCCTCCCCCCAGCCAACACTGTGCTCCTCCACTTCTTTTCTCTTTACACAGTCCTGACAGCAATACAGCCTGTCCAATAAAAGAGACATAACCCTGTCAGAGCGCACACACATCATAAATCAAACATAAAAAGCCAATCCCTGTCTGCAGCCAATTTCCATAAAGATGCCGTGTGATGCTTCACAACGGAAGGAGGCGGCGTTTAAACGCACACGCGGTGATATGTAAAAAATATTTTTTTCTCTGTGTGTGTGTGTTTGTGGGGGTAACCTTCTTTTCTTTTACACAGGCGTGTTCATCCGTGCACAGGTGGCGTTGACTCGGCGTGAACGACTCTATGCTAATGATCACTGTTTACGTCGCACCGCGGGCCTCGTCGCATTATCCCCGCGGGACACACACACACACACACACACACACACACACACACACACACACACACACACGTTCCACAACTCATCACCTACAGAGTTTTTACATCCAACTTTGGGATCTCAACACAGATGTAATGTATGTACATAATGTTCTCGTCGCGGCGGCGGCGTCTGCTACTGGTTCATGGTAATTCCGAGTCCCTTATGGTGAAATTAGACGCAGTATTTTTTTTTTTTAAAGCATTGTGATCGTAAAGTGAAGGACGTTTCCGTGTGAGAAGCAGGAAGATTACATGTTAATGTATCACAATAGCTAATGTGACGATACACAAAAGCCTCTGCGCCTCGTTCTCTATACCTTTGTGTTTTCTCAGGGTCAAGGTGACCCAGGGGCCCAGGAAGGAATGTGTTTGTGATATCAAGGTGACCAAGGTATCTGGCTTACATTAATACATATGCAGTGATGGAAGTCGTTCACTTTAAACCAGAGACAACACAAGGGATACCACAAACACATTTGTTTTACGGGCCTTCGGGTCACCTTGACCCAGAGACAACTCAAGGGATACCGCAAACACATTTGTTTTACGGGCCTTAGGGTCACCTTGATCCAGAGACAACTCAAGGGATACCACAAACACATTTGTTTTACGGGCCTTAGGGTCACCTTGACCCAGAGACAACTCAAGGGATACCACAAACACATTTGTTTTACGGGCCTTCGGGTCACCTTGACCCAGAGACAACTCAAGGGATACCACAAACACATTTGTTTTACGGGCCTTCGGGTCACCTTGACCCAGAGACAACTCAAGGGATACCACAAACACATTTGTTTTACGGGCCTTCGGGTCACCTTGACCCAGAGACAACTCAAGGGATACCACAAACACATTTGTTTTACGGGCCTTCGGGTCACCTTGACCCAGAGACAACTCAAGGGATACCACAAACACATTTGTTTTACGGGCCTTCGGGTCACCTTGACCCAGAGACAACTCAAGGGATACCACAAACACATTTGTTTTACGGGCCTTCTGGTCACCTTGACCCAGAGACAACTCAAGGGATACCACAAACACATTTGTTTTACGGGCCTTCGGGTCACCTTGACCCAGAGACAACTCAAGGGATACCACAAACACATTTGTTTTACGGGCCTTCGGGTCACCTTGACCCAGAGACAACTCAAGGGATACCACAAACACATTTGTTTTACGGGCCTTCGGGTCACCTTGACCCAGAGACAACTCAAGGGATACCACAAACACATTTGTTTTACGGGCCTTCGGGTCACCTTGACCCAGAGACAACTCAAGGGATACCACAAACACATTTGTTTTACGGGCCTTCGGGTCACCTTGACCCAGAGACAACTCAAGGGATACCGCAAACACATTTGTTTTACGGGCCTTCGGGTCACCTTGACCCAGAGACAACTCAAGGGATACCACAAACACATTTGTTTTACGGGCCTTCGGGTCACCTTGACCCAGAGACAACTCAAGGGATACCGCAAACACATTTGTTTTACGGGCCTTCGGGTCACCTTGACCCAGAGACAACTCAAGAGATACCACAAACACATTTGTTTTACGGGCCTTCGGGTCACCTTGACCCAGAGACAACTCAAGGGATACCACAAACACATTTGTTTAGGGGGGGTTTAAGATCTTCAAAAAATACACTTTGAATGTGTTTTCAATTCAGAAGACATTGTGTTATATTTCCTTTTTTTTATTTTCAGGTTAAATTGTCTATAGTTCAGGTGTTTGTTTTTTTTAAAATCATGTTTAAAAGTTGTCTTTAAAAGGCAACTCATGTGAAAAACCCAACTCTCCTCCTTCACTCACATGTTTCAAATGTGTTCTCCTCCGTATGAAATCTGGGCGAACGAGAGGTTACGAGAGCGGAGTCCATTATGACGTAACAATGGCTTCACTCCTCCTCCAGCCAGCTGTAATCACACCCTGCTTTTTTTTATACAATGAGTCCCTCGAAAGTCGAGACTTACGGGATTGATGACGCACTGTAAAAAACCTTGATTTTTTTTTTCCCAATCACAGCAGAGTGGGTTTGGTTATGGTAAACAAGATTTTATCTCCAGAAAAACAAAGTGTTTTCAGTGGGCGGGGCTTAAGATCATTTTCTAATGTAAATATTTCAGTGAAAACAAACACTGATGATACAATAGAGTCCAACATCTATTTAAGAAAAACTTAAATCAACGCTTTAGTTGAACTTTAAGAAAACCATAAATGGAATAAAAACTTGCCACTCTTTTCCGTAAATCTGAAGTTATGAAGAAAAGCAACTTTTTGATCGACAACAACTCCTTGACTCGCCAATTTCCGTTCTCGCAAGAGTCAAATCACAGGTTGAAATTTGAACATAAAAAAAAAATGGAAAAAAGGATCTAGATTTCAAATTATTCTCATTACTAGTGAAAGACAAGCGGAAGATTTGTCACGAAGGGAACCGGAGTCGGAGGGAAACTGCTGGTGACGACGCCAAGGACGCCGGCGCTCGGACGCCACGACCACCTCCGACCTTCCTCAGGAAGTGAGAGTCGGAGAACACATCAATGAGGACGGCGTGACCCGGAGGCGGCCGAGAGCAGCACGCCACTTTCCTGTAATAACTGCTGCTACATCTAATCCTATTTCCATTAGGTGTGTGTGTGTGTGTGTGTGTGTGTGTGTGTGTGTGTGTGTGTGTGTGTGTGTGTGCTTAGTTGGCTACAGAAGGACTTTGTATGCAAGTAAAAGTCTGTCGCTCTATGCTGAGTCAGCAAAAACTCTGATAGACAATCCTCTCAGTGGATCCACGCGGGCCACACACACACACACACACACACACACACACACACACACACACACACACACACACACACACACACACACACACACACACACACACACACACACACACACACACACACACACACACACACACACACACACACACAAACACGAGGACGAACAGCTCATCGTGATATGAATTCTGAAGAGAGAGATATTTTTTAAGTTAAGATTAGTCCAGAGATGTTTAGGTTCTGACGGCTGATCAATGCAGAAATCAAATTACAAAAGTATGTTTTCAAGAGACGTTTTCGCAACAAGTTGTGTGTCGTTTCTTGACCCGTTATTCTAGTTTGAAGTTGATTTAACTAGAATAAGGATGTCGTATTTGGAGATTTCAAGCTTAGAAAACAAGAACAAAAGTATCAAAGTCTGGAGATGTTTTAAGTCAATAAGTAAGTAAGTAATATTTGTAGAGCGCTTTTCTAGACCAGGGTCACAAAGCGCTTAAACAATCAAAACAATACCCAATAAAATATATACTTAAAAGGTCAAGAAACAACGAAAACAACACGAAAATCAAGGAAAAGCCTGAAGAAATAAAAAGTTCTTAAGGAGTCAGTAGATCATCAAACACAGAAATCGTTCCAAAGCTTAGGAGCAACAATTCTGGAAGGATTTCTCTCCTCTGGTCCTGAAGCGTGTTCAGGAACCATCAGTAGATTCTGATCCACAGACCTCAGAGCCCGAGCTGGGGTGTAATTCTGGATCAGCTCACAAATGTAAGGAGGAGCCTGACCATGAATAGATCTGAAAGTAAGAACCAGAATTTTTGTTGATCCTGAAAGAAACTGGCAGCCAGTGAAGAGATTTAAGGATCGGAGAAATGTGAGTTCTTCTACTAGAGCGGCTCAGAATTCTTCCTGCAGAGTTTTGTCTCAACTGCAGGCGAGACAGATCCTTCTTGTTTAGACATGAAAACAAACTGTTGCAATAGACTAAACGAGAAAAAAGCCTCATATTAAGCCTCTAACTAATGGTATCCATCTATTATATTGTGTAGGACAGGATCAATATTCATGAAAACAGTTAAATATCCAAACAACGTAGATAAAATACATGCATTTAGAGTCCTTATTTCATTCAAAATTACATTAAAAATAAGTCGGATTATATCGAAAATGACGATGAATGAGACCTTGGAGACAAATATTTTCAATGTATTGCGTAATTATTCAGTCAAAAACTAAATTAGATCAAACAATAGTCACTGTTTTATATATGTTTTTGCTCTTTCATCATCCCAATATTAAAAAGATGTATAAATTATATCTTAAATATATCTTTTACATTTTTAAACATTTTTAAAATTAGTTTACCTCCTTCTTTTGTCTTGTGTCTACTTATTTGGAGTCTTAACAAAGTTATCCTGCAGTCCAAATGTTGTATAATGACAATAAATACTCTTAAATCTTGATTTGGTAATAAATCAATTGACGTTCCTGCTTCTCTTAAAGGAGCTGGAATCCCCTTTTCCTACCGGGCTTTGGGAATTCCATCACTGTCCGACGGCGGCGGTGGGTGTGAGCGTGTGCTCCGCCCTCACATGAATAATTCCAGCCAGAGACGGGAAGATTACAGTGATCCCTCGACCCCGGCGGCCTCCATATTCCCACACAGAGCTTCTACATTTCCTTTGGTCCAGCCAAGCGATCGTCCAATCAATGCGCTCGCTGTTGGGTGTTTCACCTCCTTCACCCGACTCGCTCAATCACCTTCACAGTCCATTTAACACATGCCTTCCACATCCTCCCCACTTCCTTCTCTCCTTCCGCCATCACCTCTTCATTCTCCTCCGTGGAGCTTTTCCAGGGATAATGGGCCAGATCTCCCGGCTCAGGTCGCTCCCTCCACACCTCCTGTGTTGGATTATGGGAGAGTGGCAGCAGCGTCGCCTCCTCGCTTCCATTATTTCATCTCCGGGCTTTTTTTCTTTTAGTGATCAAAAGGGTGTTAAGGGAGTTGAAGAAAACTGTTTCTTTTTTTTTTCATTTCGATTGTAGATTTAATTGTGTTATATAATAATTCTAACCTCAAATTTAATGTCCAGTTTTGAATGTACATGTTTTGTCCATTTTAATAAATAATCACTCAAGTGTATATTTATATTTATATTGGATTAACAACACTAAGTAACAGTTTTGGTTGTTTGTAAAAAAAAAAAATTGTTTTCCAGAATTCATGAAAATGATTAAAATATCAGAGATAATTACGGTGGCTGAGAGACGCACAACAAAATTAACACATTCAGAAACGAAACACAAAATCAATTAAACAATTTCACAAAACGAAAAAACACTATCGCTTCGTTGTTTCAAAAATTGTCTTTTGTTCCATGAACTTGTGAAGTTGTTTCAGCCATTGTGTTTTTTCCGTAAATTTGTAAAGTTGTTTCAACGATTGTGTGTTTGTTCCGTGAATTTGTTAAGTTGTTTCAACGATTGTGTGTTTGTTCCATGAACTTGTAAAGTTGTTTCAACGATTGTCTGTTTGTTCCATGAACTTGTAAAGTTGTTTCAGCCATTGTGTTTTTTTCCGTAAATTTGTAAAGTTGTTTCAACGATTGTGTGTTTGTTCCGTGAATTTGTTAAGTTATTTCAACGATTGTGTGTTTGTTCCGTAAATTTGTAAAGTTGTTTCAACGATTGTCTGTTTTTTCCGCGAATTTGTTAAGTTATTTCAGCGATTGTGTGTTTGTTCCACGAATTTGTTAAGTTGTTTCAGCCATTGTGTGTTTGTTCCGTGAATTTGTAAAGTTGTTTCATCAAATGTGTGTTTGTTCCATGAATTTGTTAAGTTGTTTCAGCGATTGTGTGTTTGTTCCACGAATTTGTTAAGTTGTTTCAGCCATTGTGTGTTTTTTTCCGTAAATTTATAAAGTTGTTTCAACGATTGTGTGTTTGTTCCGTGAATTTGTAAAGTTGTTTCATCAAATGTGTGTTTGTTCCATGAATTTGTTAAGTTATTTCAGCGATTGTGTGTTTGTTCCGTAAATTTGTAAAGTTGTTTCAACGATTGTCTGTTTTTTCCGCGAATTTGTTAAGTTATTTCAGCGATTGTGTGTTTGTTCCACGAATTTGTTAAGTTGTTTCAGCCATTGTGTGTTTTTTTCCGTAAATTTGTAAAGTTGTTTCAACGATTGTGTTTGTTCCATGAATTTGTTAAGTTGTTTCAGCCATTGTGTGTTTGTTCCGTGAATTTGTAAAGTTGTTTCATCAAATGTGTGTTTGTTCCATGAATTTGTTAAGTTGTTTCAGCGATTGTGTGTTTGTTCCACGAATTTGTTAAGTTGTTTCAGCCATTGTGTGTTTTTTTCCGTAAATTTATAAAATTGTTTCAACGATTGTGTGTTTGTTCCGTGAATTTGTAAAGTTGTTTCATCAAATGTGTGTTTGTTCCATGAATTTGTTAAGTTATTTCAGCGATTGTGTGTTTGTTCCGTAAATTTGTAAAGTTGTTTCAACGATTGTCTGTTTTTTCCGCGAATTTGTAAAGTTGTTTCAGCCATTGTGTGTTTTTTTCCGTAAATTTGTAGAGTTGTTTCAACGATTGTGGGTTTTTTTCCGTGAATTTTTAAAGTTGTTTCATCAAATGTGTGTTTGTTCCATGAATTTGTTAAGTTAGTTCAGCGATTGTGTGTTTGTTCCGTGAATTTGTTAAGTTGTTTCATCAAATGTGTGTTTGTTCCGTAAATTTGTAGAGTTGTTTCAACGATTGTGGGTTTTTTTCCGTGAATTTTTAAAGTTGTTTCATCAAATGTGTGTTTGTTCCATGAATTTGTTAAGTTAGTTCAGCGATTGTGTGTTTGTTCCGTGAATTTGTAAAGTTGTTTCATCAAATGTGTGTTTGTTCCATGAATTTGTTAAGTTATTTCAGCGATTGTGTGTTTGTTCTGGAATTTGTTACGTTGTTTTAATGATTGTGTGTTCTGTTTTGTGAAATAGTTTAATTGTTTAATTGATTTAGTGTTTTGTGAAATTGTAATTTGTTGTCAGTTATTGTGTTTAGTTTCTGAATTTGTTAATTTTGTTTTGCAAAAAGAAAAAAAGAAAAAGTAATCAATAAAAAACTGAAATATAAACATTAAGGCTTTAAGGCCCAAAACAAGAATGACTAATAAAGAGGTATAGAAATGATCAAAACACAGAAGTCACTACAGCAGTACCTTTACGAGACGTTCTGGCGTCTGCTTCATGCTCCAGACGTCAATGTGAATTTACCCAAAGCTGAGAATATTGATCATAAGTGAAGGAAGGAACATGAAAACGACTTAGATCTATCAGAAGATATATTAATTAGTGATTTCGTAGATGGACCAGAGTTCAGTGAAGCTTAGATCGAAGACTATGAAAACTTTTGGAAAGTAAATAAACTGTTCTATGAATTAAAATACAATGTACTTAACACTTATTTGATCTCAGGGTCAAGGTGACTCGAAGGCCGGAAAATAAATGTCTTTGTGGTATCCCTTGTGTGGTCTCTGGGTCATGATGAACGAACTTTCTGGCTTCCAAAAATAAAAATGCAGTGGTGGAGGTCGTTCACCTTGACCTGGAGACAACACAAGGGATACCACTGACACATTTATTTTCGGGCCTGGAGTCACCTTGACCCTGAGACCACGCAAGGGTTATTATTAAGTTGTTGCTCATGTCTTCTTCAGAAACCAATGCCTGTGTTACCTGAGCATGTGACTCCCTTCAGCCCCTAATTTGACGTCTAAATAAGTGGTCCGCGCCTCCAGAGGGATCCCGGCAATACATCATCGGCACAACAATGGAATTGGATCCGTCCAGAGGGAGCAGCCGCTTGTCTGCTCATGCGTGGCCTTGTGGGAAAGCCGGGGCGAGGCGACGCCAAATGAGGCGAGCACACGTATGTGGGATGCACACTTTGATATGAACTCACCTCAAACCTGATTTACTTTTCCCTTCACGCCATTGTTGTGCGAGGAGAGAGGAAGTCGAACGAGGAAGTCCTGAGATGTAGATCCTGCGAGCAAAACGACGTCCAGTCTGACCTGATTAAAAAATGAAAAAAACAAAATGTTGTGATGTATTAAAAAAAAAGGTTTAAAAAATACTTAAAATAAACGTAATTATAATAATAATAATAAATAAAAAAGGAAACAAAATTTATGTTTCTTATGTATTATTTTTCTGAAGCACCCATTTTACCCTATAAAAGCATAAAAAGCATAAAACCTTAAATAATTATTTTTTTTGGATGAAACTGGACAGAAGCTTAAAAAATGATCTTCCCTATTGCAACTGACATCGCTGACCCTTCTGGAGGTCATATATACATATTATGTAAACTGTATAAATATATATATATATATATATATATATATATATATATATATTGAGCGAGTCATGAATGTTCACCATTCACACTCAGGCATATGGACAATTTCACCAATCAATCTCACCTGTTTTTGGACTGTGGGAGGAAACCAGAGTGACGGGAGTAAATCCCTTCCAACCTGGAAGCGAACCGGCAAACTTCTTGCTGTGAGGCGATCGTGCTCTACTTCGCCGCCTTGTGCCCTCATAGAGAAATAAAAAATAAAAGAAAGGTTACTTGGTATGAAGCCCAAGACATTACATGTTAACAAAAAAAATACAATACCCAGGGGTCTCCAAAGTGGCCGCAGTGGGTGCAGGTTTTTGTTCCAACTCATCAAGAGGACACCTTTTAACTAAAATTTTAGATTTTTAGATTTTAGGATTGTAATCAGTTGATAGTCATTCTGGTGTTGTGTGTTCCAGCTGACAGCTGATTGGCTAAACTGTGCTTGATCGGTTGGAACAAAAACCTGTGCCACCCCAGCCCTTTGAGGACCGGTTTGGAGACCCCTGCTATAGCCTATATAACAAATCGTAGAAATACTAAGGCACTACGTTCTTATCAATAAACTCTCTGGTCTGGACTCTGGCGGGTTTTAGCTCCGACAGACGCACTGCATCTGTTCCTGGTCCGTCTCCGATCCGTTGGAGACCAGAGGAGCTTACAAGTTTGCACGGGATTATCGTATTGGCGTAGTATTGGGCATCTCCAGATGTATTTCTGCACCACAATAATCAATGTCTCTATGCCATCCTCTCAGGACATGTGGCATCTGGCATTGGATATGACGTAATGTACAAAGTGGTGTTACGCAATTGGATGTTTGATTATTGTGTTTTATTTTGAAATTTATCGGATCCTTTGTACCTTTCACTTCCTTTGTGGTGCGATCCAATCGCTGTCGATTGATTGCATGACGGCTCCGTCATCCGGCAAAAATAGACCTCTTGTGTATTTCTGTCGGACGCTGGAGCTGAGACTTGCTGCAATGCACGCGGTGGATTAACTTTAATTGACTTTAATGAGTCCAAATTGCTCCGGAGTCAGAACAGAGTGGAGACAGATCAACTTGAACTTTAGGATTAGCCTGTTCCTCACAGTTTAGTTATCCCTCAAAATCATTTCTCATACTGTGGCTAAAACCAGCATCTGTATGTTTATCATTTTTACCATGTCATGTCTGGTGCACTGTGACTTACGGCATCCTTACGAAGCTTATACATCAAATAACATTCTGAAGTGAAAGTCACCTTGAATATCAAATAAAAACAACCAGACGCTCACTATGATCAACGCATTGCCAGAAAAGCACATAAAGAACGAACAAATTGTTTATTTCAGGCTAAACCCTCCGAGGTCACAGTTTCCGTTCTTAATGAGTCGTCGCTCCGCCGATGGTTTCCACTCACTCAGATCACGTTCACCTTCCAAAACACGATCCGGCCTCACGATCACTTCGCACACGCCTGGATATCAATTAAGCGCTTTTGCTAAACGAGTCATCAATAGAACTCTGCATCGTATATCACCGACCTTTGTGACGCGTCCAATTAGCTCGACGGTTAGCGCGGGTAATTGTGCCGACGTAATGATGAGATATGATCCGGATTTCAGGAGGTTGTTGGCGTTCGGGAATATTTCCTTTCCGTTGAAATTACAGAAATGCGTCGGAAATTAGCAAAAGGGTGACGTTTGCATCAAAGGTTATAATTGTTAAAGGATCTCGGTGGTGTACCACAAGGTTCTGTTTTAGACCCATTTGTTCACCTCCAATTTGAATGGTATTTAAGGAGAATTACTGTCCTTTTGAAACACAACACATGTTCTGCTAATACAGATTTAGCTCGTTATTGGATACTCCCAGTACTTGATCCTTACAAAAAGGAAAAATTGAGCAAAATTTTGTATTTTATCTTGGTTCAGCCGGTCACTGAACATCAACTTCATCCCATGGGTCACTTTTGTTATTTTCCTGGCACTTCCACTGAGTAGTGTTTATAAACTTTAACCGGTAGATAAATCTCAAAAATCCTCTGTCACACTTCAATTATTTCCCCCTTTATTAAGTGTTGCCGCCAAGAGGCCGAAAAAATTGGGCAATTTATCCATTTGAGACTCGTTTTCAATTTTTCCATTCGATAAAGGTCGATATTTATTCTATGCTGACCACTTCAGAGCCAGTCCTGATCCCACTCTGTGATGATTCAATTTTATTTTGGGCTCTTATTTTGTCGAGTCGTCTCCATATCCTGCTTCTCTGACTATGCTCAAACTTCGAGGGCATACAGGTCGGACCTTTTACCAGTTTTTTCTGCTGAACCCAAAGGACTGGGATGACACAGTTGTTAAATGAGCTCTGTTTGATTTTCTGGTCGATATTATTTTGTTCTTAGTTTAGGCTAAAATCCGTGAACTGGGCCGGAAGAGTCTAGTCAAGTATACTCTTACGTACTCTTTACCTTCTAGAAAAATTGCTAATCGAAACACAAGTCTAGCTCGCCTCAGATCTGTGGTAAAATAGTTAAAGGAAACTTTTTTTTTATACACCTAGAACAAGACCCTGATCTACAGCAAGAGTGGAGCAACTTAATAATGCCCAGACCTGTACTTCAGGGAAACATAACAATAGCACATGAAGACGAATCTCACCGACACGACAATCTGTCCAATAAAGTCCACCAGGCGAGGGACACTCATAGGAGGACGGGGATACATTTGAGGGCAGAGAAGAATGATGGTTTGAAAGTATATATTCCTGTGTTTACAACATGGACAGAAGTTCTTTTTCTACCTGAGGACCTTTGCTTGAGCAACAAACCGACTTTAACATCTCTGGCAAATCTGACCAAAAAACGTAAGTACTTTTGAGAAACAAACCATAAGATATTTTGGAATATAATACTGTTTCTTAACTACTCTGATTTAGAAAGTGCGAAGATTCCAGGACTTTTTCTAGGAAGAAAAATCTCCTCCCAGATTTTAAGAAAACGACTTGTAATTTGGGAGTAGTGGGATTATTTTCTTTATTGAGTTTCTCGAACTTGCTGTCTTCCAGACTCCTTACAGTAAGAGAACTCATAGTTTTTGTTGAATAAAAAAATTGCCTTTGTGTTTAAATATTATCCAACAAATATACAAATGTTAAAATATGATTATGATAGAGGTCGCCCAGATTTTCTCCCCAATGTTTTGTTTTGATGTTCGCCACCAAAATTAAAAACCCAAACGCCAAACCTAACCCCTAAAACCAACCATAATGTCTCACACCAGTCATGTTCGGAAGCCATTTGTGCTGTTAACAGATTCCATGCGGCCCACGGTTTTCCTGATGAACTGTATTGTAAAAGACATAACATTTTCAAAATCACACAAGATCCCATGAATCAAATAAAATCACCACAAAGTGAATCTACTACCTCTCCATGCTAATTTATATTCCAGCCTTTTCAAAAAGTTATTTACTTACTTAATTCTTTGTTAAACTGAATAAAGATAAAGGGACTTTTGTGTATTTTATTTATATTTGAATGAGATTACTCTTGTTCAAACCCTAATCGTTAACCAAACCCTAACCAATAAATCTTACCCCTGCCCTTGTTTCTATCCCTCAACCCTAATCCTAATCATCATCCTGATCCTAATCCTTACCCGAACTCTATCTCTATCCCTAACCTTAGCCCTGACCATAGCCTTAGACATAACCATAGCCCTAACCCTAGTCCTCGTCCTAACCCTAGCCATAGCCTTAGCCTTAGCCTTAGCCCTAGCCCTAGCCCTAACCCTAGCCATAGTATTAGCCCTAGTTTAAGCCATAGCCAAAGCCTAAACCTTGGCCTTAACCTTAGCCCTATCCCTAGCCCTAACCCTAGCCCTCGTCCCAACCCTAGCCATAGCCTTAGCCTTAGCCCTAACCCTAGCCATAGTATTAGCCATAGTTTTAGCCATAGCCTAAACCTTGGCTTTAGCCTTAGCCCTATCCCTATCACTAGCCATAGCCATAGTATTAGCCCTAGTTTTAGCCCTATTCCTAGCCCTAATCCTAGCCCCAACCCTAGACCTTACTACTTACCACTTACCTCTGACCCTAATTCTTACCCCCAACCCCTTATAACTTAAAACGTTCAAGAATATAGTATAAGTATAGTACAAATGCATAGAAAGAAAACTAATGTATCTGACAGACAAAACATAACATCAAGGTGGCACAATCATCTTGAGTTAAGTCACTATTACCGCAATTATTTTCTGTTATGGATCTCATGATAGGTGTAAAGCTTTTTCAGTGATAAAGGCAGTTCCATAAAAGTTCCATTTCTGTTATTTTAAGTGGATTTGTGGCCATGTTTACATGGTACTTGTTCTGTAGTTGACGATCTGAAGACCTCCTCTGGTACGTGTCACTGGGAAGATCTTTATACCAATAGTCAAGACAGCAACCGTCATATCCTTGAGCAAGATTACTTATAGCTCATGGACAAAAGAAAATATCCAGGCTAGGATCTCTAGACTCTATTAGCAGGCCTTAAAATGACCCTCTGATCAATTGTACTCGATGTGATCAATTGTCTGTCAGAAGACATGAATTTTTCTGTTTCACTCTCAGAAACATAGTAGCCTGCAGCCATCTCAGCAGGATGAGTCTTAAGAAGGATTCAAGTTTGTTTTCGCCTGTGGTCCGGACAGACATTCATAAATCATTCACTCAGACATCCAGGTCTGCCTCCCCAACAGGGTTTTACAAAACACATTCAAAAGGCTGCAAAATGACGGACAAGTGAAAGTAGCAGGAAAAAAAAAAAAAAGATTTATTCGACCTCCTTGTCATCTTTCATCGGCTGCCAAGCGTCGAGAGTCTTATCTAACACGAGCTCGTCTGAGGGCAGATGCTGTGAGGTGAGCGGAGGAGGAGAAAAAAAAAGATTCCAGCTGAAAGTGAATTTCTTTTTGCTGAGTTTGTGATGGACAATGAAGTGAAACCAATGCTGAGCTCTGTGCACAGTCGGGGACAGAGGAATAAAGTGCAGCAAACAGATAAGGGCTGTTTTCTTCACTTCTATTGACAATCAAGACATTCGGGATGTGGTTGTTAGAAGCTGCCGGAGCAGAAAAAACTTTAAACGCCGTCTTTAGGAGGAAAACTTTCTAAGATCTCAATTCAAGTTTAAAAGTAAATTTAGACAACTTTTTAAAAAACATTAACTGTTTACAGATGAAACCCATGTGTGTATTAGCAGCACATAAGACAGTTAAGAACATTTTTTATACAAATTATACAGTATTTTATAGTATATTTTACTGTATTTATTATATTATTTATTATATTATTTTACTATTTTTTGTTCCTGTATTTCTTCCCCCCAAAAAGTTAAAGGGACATCTTTTTTGGAAAATAAAAACCTTTTTTTGCGACCTTATGTTGTTGTTCTTCTATATAAAAATAAATAATGATAGTGAAGTGCAAGATCTTTACTTTCTAAATAAAGCCCCATATCTTATATTTATAGTATTGCAATAGTACTAGTATAGTTTAATTAATACATTTATTTCAAATGTGTTTAAAATATGTTATTTGTATGCAAAAAAACAAAAAAACACTGTAGTTTGCAAAAAGAGTAGGGAGATGTAAAAATGTTTTTTTTTTTTTAATGCTTATCGTTATCATAATGTTTATCCTAATCCTAATCCTGATCCTTTTCCTATTCCTATTCCTTTTCCTATTCCCTAATCCTAATTGTCATCCTAATTGTCATCCTAATCCTTACCCTAATCTAAAGCCTAACCTTAGCCCTAGCCCTAGCCCATACAAATAAAAAGATATAAAAACAAAACACTGTACTTTGCAAAAAAAAAAGAGTAGGAAGATGTAAAAATATATACTTTTAAATGTCTTACCCATTATTATATTCCCCTTATATTTAAGCACTATCCTATGAATGTCAATACTATGTATTGTTTTCATGACTGGTTTACACATTTAGCTAGCATATTTATCAACGCTCTAGCGTAGTGATATCCTAAACACCGGGTTTGAGCCTGGTACCTGTCGCATTGGTCTTAAACTCTTGATGTTTCAAGGCCCAGTTTATACAAAAAAAAATAAACCAGTAAACTGGCCAAAAATAAGTACATTTAAACTCTATATGAGACCATCTTGTTGCAGAGAAACCAGTACCTGCTGAATCATTGTTAATGTGAGAAGCAGTTGGTATTTATGTTTTTATCCTTGAAAATTACGACGGCAATAAACCGGTCTGTGGTGCAATAAAGGTGAACCTACTTTATTGCAAAACAACTTTAAGCATCAGTTACACTGATTGTTTTTAGTCATGTTTTTATTTTGAATTCTCGGGCCATCGAGAAGTGAATAAAAACCAACTAGATGTTAATACTAGAGGTAGGTGAGGTCCAGGATCTCTGTCGTGGCAAAGGTTTTACATTTTGTCCGAGGAAACCTAGCGCCAAATAATATTTATTGTCAAGATTTATTCTGGTTGTACAGTAAATTCCCAGCAGGGGGAGAAAGAGAAATTTGTTAAGAATCGGCCACGGAGTAATTTGAGTTGAATATTTGAAAAATAATATTCCAAGCTTGAAGCTAGAATATTGCTAGTGTGTTCGTTTAACTTTTTAAAGTAATAAAAATAATAATAAAAAAACAATTGTAAATAAAGTATAAAAGCCTCAAGTCCCATCTATGAAAACCTTCCTGGGCATTTTGGGAGATGTTTTTTTGGTCTGTAGGAGGAAACCAGAGTCCCTTCAGGACACCAAAAGAGCCACTTCACAAAGAAAAAATGGTGACGTTAAATAAACTCTCGGAGACACAAACAAACATCAATAAGTGAAAAAGATAAATTGAGACTTTCAAGTGAATAAATGGAGCAGCACTTAAATTCACAAGCACAATAAGGGACTGTGAGTCGTCTGCGGCTCTTATGTGTTTAAGCCACGGAGTGGTCGATATTAAAATGCAGCCGTTTCCCCCAATTTCCTCCCTGGAGAGGTCCCATTGATCTCTCCTCGGCCCTGTTTTATTTCTATTTAAATTAGCAATATCAGACTGCGACAGGAAAACACAGCCTTCGTGGCAAAATAAAATCTATATCTACATGTATTCTCATTAAATTGTTGCTATTCAATTACCGGCCGAGTGGATTTGCAATCACTGAAGGTCTCCAGAGTCTGAACCGGGAACCATAGGAGTAGTAGAGTAATGCAAGTTGACGTGAATCTAGTTTCCTAGTTTCGGTTTTTAAATGTGTGAAGTGTTTCGGTTGCTGGTTCAGTAGCCAGAACCCTTGAGAGTCCCTGGGTAATGGAATTGTTACTTCTTTTTGTGTTCGTTTTTTCCCTCATCATCACAATTTTTTGTAACAACGAGACCTTCTGAGAGTGACGCTGATGTTAAAGGAGTCAACCTGTTGACTGACAATATGTGTGATACGTCAAGAAGACCATCTGGATCCATTAATTAACGCTGGTGTAGAAGATGCCATCCTTCACCTCCTGCATCGGACCTACTCCCACCTGGATAAAGGAAGCGGTTCAGTGAGGATCCTGTTCCTGGACTTTTCTAGTGCCTTCAACACCATCCAGCCCACTCTGCTCCAGGACAAATTGACACAGATGCATGTGGACCCTGGTCTGGTCTCCTGGATTTCAGATTATCTTACTGATCGACCACAGTACGTCAGCTGAAGGACATCACATCTGAACTGTGGTGTGCAGTACAAGAGTACCTCAGGGGACAGCACTGGCCCCTCTCCTCTTCACCATCTACACTTCAGACTTCTGCTACAACTCAGAGCTGAGTCTCGTCCAGAAGTATGCTGACGACACTGCCATTGTTGGATGCATCAGGGACAACAGCGGAGACGAGTACAGGAGTCTGATACGTGACTTTGTGGACTGGAGTGAGAGGAACCACATGCAGCTGAACACCTCAAAGACCAAGGAGCTGGTCTTGGACTTTGGGAGGTCCAGGACAAAGCCACGTCCAGTGTCCATCAGAGGCGACGAGGTGGAGATAGTGGACAACTATAATTACCTCGGTGTGTGGCTGGACAGTAAACTGGACTGGTCCTGCAATACGGACCATGTTTATAAGAAAGTTCAGAGTAGACTGTACTTTCTGAGGAGGCTCAGATCATTTAACATCTGCACGAAGCTCCTCTGCATGTTCTACCAGTCTGTGGTCACCAGTGACCTGTTTTATGCTGTGGTGTGTTGGGGAGGGTGTGTCCGAGGGGAGTGTCAACAGGTTGGACAGACTGATCAGAAAGGCTGGCTCTGTGGTTGAGATGAAGCTGGACTCACTGGTGACAGTTGCTGAGAGGAGATCACTGAACAAACTACTGTCCATCTTGGATGATGACAGTCATCCTCTGAACACTGTCATCAGTGAGCAGAGATGTAGATGGAGCATGAATGCTCCTCCCATGATGCAACACTAATAGACTTAGGGACTCATTCATTCCTTGTGCTACTAGATTGTACAATTCTGAGTTTGGAGTGGAGTGAAATTATCTTGATGTTCTGTTCTATGTTAATCTTTGTATCCTTTGTCTTTCATCTTTGTTTTTTATCTTTAGACTTATATTGTATCATCTTTTTCTTTCTTTTTATTTTCTCTTGTTCTTATTTTTATGAATAATTGTCTGTATTGAGTGTAAGGGTTTATCAAGCAGAACTGTAAGACGAGCTGACTCTAGTCCATGGAAAGTCTGGCGTGGTGATTGACAGTGCAAGCAAATAAGGGGGAAAAAAATCAATCGCAAATAGTTTTCAAAAAAGAAAAACTTGAATTTATTTGATTTTTTCAATCGTACACTGTGTTTTAAAATCCATGTTTTTTTTGCTTGCCTTTTTCTTAAATGAAAAGAAGAAGCTGCAGTTAGACGCCATTTGTTAAACACTTTAAAACCACTTTGAGTCCAAGTTTAACTCAAGAACACCACCAAAAGGTTGAGGGATCAATAAAGTTCTATCCATCTAAAAATAAAACCTTTTCCTTGTCCCTTTCATTGAAATTTCATGAAGATTTGACTGAAATACTAACACACCAGGGTGTTAGATTACAACATGGGGATACATAAGCTGCTTGGCTGAAGGCTGCGCCCTCGGGTCAATTGCCTAGAACATTGTGCAATTGGTTAGCTATGTACAGAAAATCTTTTTTAAAAGTGCTACTTAAAATTTTCCTTCTACTTTGGACTCTCCTCCCATTCCTGAAATACTGTTTTTTCCCTCAATTTCAATGACAAAGTTTCAACTTTCACAGTTTGCTTTGTTAAATATGATCCTCTCCGCTCCGAATGAAACGCTCGCCTCCTGTTGAATGTCGAGTATGTCACAGCTGTTTACATTTATTATCCTTCACCTTGGTAGCTGGGACGCGTGAGGAAGACAAACTTGAATCTGATTCCAGGCGAGTCTCTGTGTGATTGTCAGAGTTCCTGCAGGAATGGAATATTTGCTGTTGAGTACCACAGTGAAGTGTGTGTGTGTGTGTGTGTGTGTGTGTGTGTGTGTGTGTGTGTGTGTCGGTGGTCGCGGCATGTGTGTGAATGTGTGAGAAGGGCGAGGATTAATGTCCAGCTGTCACTGAGCTGCACATGATGAAGTAGTCAAACCTCTGGAAGATGAAACAATAGGAGAGTCAGACGGATGAAAGGAAAAGAAATATTGGACAGTAATGTTTATCGTCTTCAATGAGCTGAGCTCGGTTTTATGTCAGCATAAGTCGGCCACATCATTATGACCAGCAATTAAAGTTGGCGCCTCGTTTGGTTTTGGATCTTAGCAGTCATTACACAAGGTTAGGGGAGTATGGAACTGACAAGTGCCACATGGAGGCTGGCAGCAGAAAGACAAGGAAGTCCTTCCAGGCAAAATTCAGCCCCGTTTGAATTCCATCTTCTTGATTGGACTCGGATAAATCTGTAAAACGGAAACTTCAAAATAACCAGGATTAGCTTCAAAACTGAGGTTCAATAACAGACGGTGACGTCGCAGATACTGAGTCTATATTATATATAGTCTATGGCTATCAGGGGTCAGAATGTGCTAAGTTTTTTTGCAAAAATATTTAAGTTAGTGAAGAAAATTTAAGTACTTTACTATTTTGTTCTTTGGTCCGTTTGCTAGAACAGTAGTAATATTATTCATGGTGGTTCTCAGGGGACTCTAATATGGAAGTATTGCAGTATTTAATGGTTGAATTTAAAACAATTTTATTCAAACTTTGTGTTTTTTTTAGCGTTGAATAATTTTTTGCAATGCCAAAGTGAAAAAAATGTGTGCATATTAAGATTAAGATTTTACTTGTTGTTATTAAATAAAAATATTAAGATAATTTAATATTTTCAAAATAAATTATTTTCTTTGTTTCTCCATTAATGCACGGACCGATAATAGTGTTTGTTTTTTAGTTTATTGAAGGGTTGTTTCTAAAATCCACCATGAAAATGACTTAAATGAAGATTTAGGTGTGAGATCTATTGTTTTGAGTACGTAATTAACTGGGTTAGGTTTAGTGTCTGGAGCACAAGACAAAAGCACGGACATCATATATTATAACACACACAAATTAAATCCACTTCAAAATTCACAAGAATAAATAAATTATAAAAAAAATACAAATCTTTGTACAACAATATTATTTTTATACATAAAGTTTGATATTCTAATAACCATTATTCAAAAATCGATTTTCTAAATTCAATATTTTATATATATAATTGGTCACCTTATAAATTCAATATAAAAATGTTTTTAGCCAATCACAGACGATCATGTGACTGATCTTCTGCGCTCTGGTGTCACTAATATACCAACGTTTTTATATGGAATTTAAAAAGCAACGAATGATAAAAAAAAGATTTTAACATCTTTATTTTTTATTGTATGTATTAGAATATTAAACTTGTAACTTTGTGCAACTATGTGTAAAAAAAATAATATATATATATATATATTTTTAAAATTAAATTACTCAGATGTGTGAAATAAAAACTTTAAAAACACGAATTATTGAATTAATTTATTTGAAACAAAAATTCAATACCTACAAAAAACATTTGAATAAAATAAAAGTTTCAAAGTTTTGAAGCTAACCATCCAATATTCTGATGGTTAGGTTTTTCACAGTTTCAGAGAAGTATTTAGAAATGGAGGTTAAGTCAGACAAATTGATTCGTTCTTCCGTCTTTTCTTAAAACTCACTTTTCAAATATCAGCTCCAAAGACTCCACGGGGAGGAGCCGAGGAGGTGCTTTTGTTCTGAGGTCGTCGGAGTCGACGCAGCGGAGTCGGGTCTGGCTAATAACAGAGTGTGACGTGACATGTATTTAGTCGTAGGAGAAGGTGAGCGAGGAACTGACGGAGGATTTAATCACCACACTGAGGCGTGAGAGCGGCTGTCGTCAGGTTCACTTCGCCGCCGGGTAATGAGTGTGTGTGAGTGTGTGTGTGTGTGTGTGTGTGAGTGTGTGTGTGTGTGTCGGGTGGGGGGGGGGGGAGAGGCGTCCACAGCCACGGGAAACCATCATCAGTGCAGCTGGTGAACCTCTGGGTTGCCGGCGGAAACTCCAAGAAGACCAGCTGAAGCTTCCACGTCCTGATGCGAGGCCAGATTCACACCCCCAGGAGTGACCTCAGCTGTCATTAGCACATGCAATATTTAGCACACACACACACACACACCTACACACCTACACAACACAGGAGCAGAAACACAAACACAAGGCCATCACAGTCCAAAGTTAAGCAACTGCACTGAGAACAATCCAAACATACGAGAGCAGAAATCACCTTTGATATGAAACTATTATCGTTACAGACGTGAGGACACACACACTCACATACACACACTCACGCACTCTCACACACTGTGGTGTAAATTGAACATTGTGCCAGGTGATGCCACTTGTGTGTGCCGGCGCTGGTTAAACCTGACTCCGCGACCGCGTCTGATAAATTAAAGATAGGAAAACACAACTAAATGACTCTTGTTTAGATGCACTTGAAGCAAACACAAAAGTCATTTTAGAACTCTTGAATATTGAGATAAAAAAAAAGAAAAAAGAAAAGAAAAACTAACTTATTTTGGCGAAAAACTAGTGATATTATCAATATTAATACAGGATACATTACATGTTAGAATCTCTCCATAACTTTAGTTGTTTTTCCTTTTAGAACTTTTTTTAGCCACTTTACACCAAACAAGAGATTGTATTATTTTTATAAAAAATACATTTTCTCATATAACAGATTTTAAATAAAAGTCATAAATTAATTATTTTTCTTTACTAGTACATTTTATTTTTGTTGATTTATTATAAAACCAGTAATTATAAAAAATTAATTATGATACTTATTTGTATTATTAATAAGCATAAAAAAACAGCAACAACTTTGTAATTTATTAAAAAATGAACTCATGTGTAACCATTTAAGTGTTTATTTTAGTTTGTCTAATTATATATAGCATATATATTGTATCTTTTATATTATATTTCATTTAAATGCAAGTTTTTATAGCCACAATAACATTTTCATTTATTTCATACTTTAATTCATTCCAAGCACTTATTCCCTGATCAGGTCATTCAGACGGATTTATTGCGTGTCAGTTATGATTTAGTAAATTTTAAGAACAATTTATAATATATATTTTAAGCAAAAATCCAGTCAGCCTAATATTCTCACCACGAAAATATGATTTTCTAATTAATGTCAAATCATTAAATGAATACTAGTTTCATTAATTGTATATTTGTCATATTTTAGACACATTTAAAAAAAATGTAATAATGTAATACAGTTTACATGTATATATATATATATATAAGTATATTTAATTTAGTTTCTAATATAATTTTTTTTTATTGTAATTAATTTGCTTCCACATCATTTAACCATTATTTAAACTATTGCTTCTTGGTCTGTTGTGTATCCTTGTTTCTGTTTCTGCTCGACACTCTGATTTCCTCCCACATTCCAAACATACAGTTTATTGATGGTTTTCACTTGTCCATATGTTAACGTTTAAGTCTAAAATAAAAAAAATAAAATAAAAATAAAAACAGCTGGGATTTCCACTTCGTAATAACTTCTCCCGCCAAAAAAAAAAAAAGGATTTCAAAATAAATCCAACATTAAAAACACAGTGTGTCTACAATTATCTTTTTCTGTGTTGAAAATCAAGAGAAACTACTCAATAATTGAACAATTATTTTAAATCCAGCAACAAATATTTCCACGCCAGCCTTCCGGATCTGATGCATTTGTTTAATGCAGATCAGAGTGAAGGCTGTGAAGTTGAATTAAAGAAAAAACGTCTCTTCGTGTCGCATTTTTGTTTTCCACCGACGGCGCATGAATAAAAGAAACCACGCAGCTTAAGTCTGTTTTGATCATTTTTTCGGCTAAATTAGCGAATCTTGGTCAAAACCCCGCCGCATGCTAATGTCCGCACCTGTTCTCCGAAGGACCGTAATTAAAAGTCGGCGAGCGAGCGCAGGTGTGTTTCCTCTCCCGCTCGGAAACACGACGCCGTCGCACTTATTCAACCGGCGAATTGGCGTCGACAGTCGCGAGACAGACTGATGACCAGATGCAGATCGAACCCGACGGAGACGATGGAGGGACAGATGTGGACCGATAGGGATGATGAGGGAAAGAGGCAGACAGATGGAAAGATGTAGATGGATGGAGGCAGCCAGTCGGGGAGGATATTGGAGTATTTGGCCTTGAGCCTGAATCAACACGGCAAGCTGACAGCTAAATCTGAGGGCTTTATTAACATGGAGAGGCTCAGATCCGCGGGTAAACACAGAAGAGGAGACACGATCCATCTCTGGACCCCCCGACGCTAGCTCCAGCCTCCACGACGATGAGGGAGAATGTTGTTCTTTGTAGTAACCGTGTTTAAAAAAAAAACGTCTTATTTGTGTAATTTTATGTTCACAGGTGGAAGAAGGTCTCGACTGGAGTTCATAAATACCCTCGACCAGAAAGTGGTTCTTAGGGATTATTAGGGAAACAACGTTTTTTTAAAAAACACACAACAAGATTCAAGTCGTGTTAAACTATTGACGTCACCAACCCTTGGGTCGCTTTGTGTATAAAGTAGTTTTAGGGTCACTGTTGGTGTGATGATCTTCCATCCACATTATACGACGACTAAATCCGTCAATGCAGCCATTTATTCCAATGCAATAGGGTAACTAAGTAAGTAATAGTTATTTGTAAAGTAAACCTTTCTAGACCAGGGTCCGAGTCCCAGAAAATCAGGGAAAAGCAAAAATAAAAATGTCTTCAGATGTTTCTTGAAGGAGTCAGTAGATCATCAAACACAGAGATCGTTCCAAAGCTTAGGAGCAACAGTACTGGAAGGATTTCTCTCCTCTGGTCCTGAAGCGTGTTCAGGAACCATCAGTAGATTCTGATCCACAGACCTCAGAGCCCGAGCTGGGGTGTAAGTCTGGATCAGATCACTGATGGAAGGTCTGACCATGAATAGATCTGAAAGTAAGAACCAGAATTTTAAAATTGATCCTAAAAAGAAACTGGAAGCCAGTGAAGAGTTTTAAGGATCAGAGAAATGTGAGTTCTTCTACTAGAGCGGGTCAGAATTCTTGCTGCAGAGTTTAGTATTAACTGCAGGCGAGACACTTTCTTGTTTAGACACAAAAATTAACTGTTACAATAGTCCAGACGAGAAGACACAAACACATGGATTATAAGGCCTATGTTCAACAGTCCATATACAACAGTAAGTAAGTGAGTTAGTAAGTAATTTATATTTGTAGAGAGATTAAAGTGTATTTAATACGACTTTAATCTCGTTACAAATGATTTTTGTACGACTTTAATCTTGCAATAAATCTATTTTTTACAACTTTAATCTCGTTAAAATGTATTTTCCTTCGACTCGTTCTAAATGTATATTATATGACTATAATCTCGTAGTAAAGCAGTTCCTTCGACTTTAATCTCGCAATAAATGTGTTTTATACAACCTTGTAATACATTATTTTATACGACTTTAATCTTGTAATAAATGTATTTATATGATCTTAATCTCGTACTAAATGTATTTTATATGACTTGACTGATAGTATTTCCTCTGACTTTAATCTCTTAATCTTTTTTTTAAACTTTAATCTCATAATAAATGTGTTTAGCACGACTTTTATCCCATAATAAAGTATTTTATTATGTCTTTAATCTCGTAGTAAAATCTAAAAAAAATTAAATAAAATTGTGGCCCTAATCCTCGTCGTAGGTTATGGTTCTCTGCATTTATAGAAAAAATAGCTGATTCACTAGAGGAGAGCTTTCTTATCGACTCCCCGCTCAGCCTTTAATGCTGTCAAGTGGCGCCAGAGGATCAGGAGACTCGGTCATTTTCTATCCATTCTCGTCTTCACCTTACGTGTGACCCTGGTCTGGAAAAGCGCAATACAAATAAAAATGACTTACTTACTTACTATTACTCCCCAAAATATTTTAGTGTGATCAACAGTTTTTTATTTCCTATAATGAAATTATTATTATTATTGGATAATCTTAATGAATTACAGACTTTCCAATCGCTCGACCAAAACTAGCAAATGCTACAAAATAAATACAAATAAACGTCTATATTTTGGGTTTTCATAACCATTTTTTTTGTTTGTCTGTGAATCCAACGCGACACGTTTTATTTTTAGATAATATTTTTCTCGTTATTGTTTTTCTGCTAACTCTTTTTAAAAAGTTTATGTTTGTGTCCGTGTTTTTTCTTGATAGTTTTCTATTTTGCGATTTTTGTTTTTCTCTTTTGAGGCTTTAGGTTGTCCCTTTAAGGCCACCGTAGAGGACACAAAAAAAGCCGGCGGTGGAAAGGTCAGCAATGATCGGACATTAGTGTTAAAAAATGATAAAGGATCGTAGTACAATTAAGAAATAGCAAAGCAAGGAAAAGATCAGGCAGTTAAAAAATGATGATGGACATGTTTCGGTTTCCGAGCGTCCACTTTTGGCGTCGGCGTCCAACAGGCTGAGGAAACAAACTGTCAGTCTGTCGAACGCAGCTTGTCAGGAGAACACGCGTCGGTCAGAAAATCTCCATGTCCAGCCTGCTGGCCTCCATCACACTGACAGCTACACCCAACGCTTTGGAAGCTCGTCGGACAGAACACATTGTTGTGTGTTCGGTCCAAATGATGGGGGAAAAAATCCCAACTTGTTTAAATTGAAGATGTTGTTTATTCACTGGAATTGGTCATTTAAAAAATATCTGTTAATGATGAGACGAAGTTTAGCAGAAGGGATGGAAGAACATTCATAACAAGGTGTCAATGATTGTTATGGTTATGTTAGTGTGTCTTAAATTACACATAAACAGTGTGCAAATAGGAAAGAAAATAATGAGGTGCAGAAGTTGGATTTTAACACGTTGTATAAACATGTTCAAATTTTTTTTTAGAAAATCAAGCAAAATGCTTATTAAATGGGAAATATAAATAATGATGTAAGGAAATGACAACTTTACTGTAATCAATCATCTAGATTTAACACACATTTCAAATAGTCACTGGATTAACTGATAATCTTACATATTTAATTCATATTAAATAATCCTATTCTTGCATTGGATTCACTGACTGCAACACAAGGCCGAGGTCACAAAGCCTCACACACACAGAAAGATTAAACAATCCCAGATTCCAGGAAGTCTGGACACCTGTTTGAGAACTCACACTGAAGGACACAAGTCGCTGAGACAGATTCTAGAAAACAACAACCTTCAGTAAGTCTCCACTACGATCACGTGCGACGGCCATCTTAGAAACAAGTGTTTACATTTACTGACCAATCCTATATTCACATTTGACTAGAGGCGTTGAATATTCTACTATAAAGATCCACCATTTTGTCTGATCTTTGCGTTATGGCATTCGAAGACGTCTGCGATAGATCTCTCTGCTTGCTAGCGCCCGTGTTCACGTAAGTTTGTCTCTGACTTTTGCATAATTCACTAAACGAGCATTTTTCTTAAACTCATCAATGTGTCTGTCCTTCATTCCACCACCACGTACGAGGCTGGGGAGGGGTCGGTTCATCGGAATACAAAACCCCTAACAATGATTTGCACTAATTATGCTTGTTTTCCACCTGTTGGTGGATTATTATTTTACTTTTGATTCATATTAACTGCAGCTAATTATTCATTTTAATAAAGCTAATAATAAAAATATCAGTATCTTAAAAAGAACAGGAAACTAAACAGATGTAGGTGATTAAGAGAGGTAGTTTTCTTTCTTGATGCAAGGAGAGAATAACAAAAATGTAGTCCTTTGTATTGCTTTTCTAATCCATATGTTGAGAGTGGTAACCTTGAACAGATTGCTGTGCACGCTTAAAGGAGGGGTAAATGCTCTCCAAAACGCTGTGTGCTAGATGCAAAAAAGTATATTAAACATGTTTGTTTTTTTAATTAAAATAAATGTAACATACACAACGTACAAAAACGCGATTGATAAAGAAATGTTTGGTTGAATAAAAGACAAAACATTTCACTTTGACAAAAAATTGCGAGAAAAAATAAGAAACAAATAAACAAGTAAAACATATCTGATAAAGGGTAAACATATATGAACAGTATACATCTATTGTCAGACAGTTTTAAAATATTAAACAAAAGTGACCTTTTGCAGAATTAAGACAAAATGGTGGAAAGTGTTTGGGAAACCATTAAACATCATTATTGTTCCCAGTAAATCGAGCACGTTCTGGCTTTGTCCCTGGGCCCCCAGCCTAGACCTTAACCACTCTTCAAGTCATGTGAAAACTCAACTCTAAAGTCTTCCTCCCCAAGATGCAGTAAGTCCCTCATGATGACCATGTTTTAAAATTATTACTTTATAAAGTTCTCTCCCGTCTGAAATCTGGGCGAACGAGAGGTTACGAGAGCGGAGTCCATTATGACGTAATAACAGCTTCACTCCTCCTCCAGCCAGGTGTAATCACGCCCAGCTTTGTTCACACAACAAGTCCCTTGAAGGTGGAGACGTCCAGGATTGATGACGCACAGTGACAAACCTTGATGTTTGAACAATCACAGCAGAGTGGGTGTGGTTATGCTAACCAAGATTTAATCTCCAAAAAAAGTAAATGTTTTCAGATATATGTACGTTATAGTAACATACAAATATTTTAATATATAACTCAACTGTTCGTCAAGGTTTTTTACAATGAAATTAAATAAAAACTAATTTTCACTTTCACTGATTTATGGGTTCTGATTTGACTTTTGAATATCTATTGAAAAACAACTGCAGGAGATCGAGCTTTTGACCCGACGTGACCTTATTAAGCAAAAGTCTTAAATCAGAGGAGTTTTGGTTATCGATGACACGGACGACCTCATTAAAAGCCTCTAATGCCGGACGGCGCTGAGACTCACACACTCGCAGGAAAATGCTCCTTTATCTTCTGCGCTCGTGCGCACACGGCTCGGCGGCTCGGTGTGTGATCCTGCCGGTGAAAGGTTAATTTGAGTGTAAGGAGCCCGAGGCGATGACTGGAAACAAGGGATGGATGGAGAGAAAGGTGCAGGTAAGTAGCGGTAATTCATTTCAGGGAAGTGTCCACTTAGAGCCGGCGAGAGAGACGACGGAGCGCTGGAGTACTGAAGCAATATTTAATTAGCCTCGGATGACTCGTCGACTTGTTAGGAAAAAGGCCACACTTGATTGTCTCCCCTTTACTTCTGTCAAGTGGCTTTTTCGGTAAACATCCTCAAGGATGGATGGAGGAGCAACGGAGAGCATTTGCTGCACAGTTTTTTTTCGAAACAAATGGGCTCCATTTTGGGTTCATTTTATTCTACGATAAACGTACGTGGAAAAAAGACCAATTACATGAGGTGTTGTACCCGGCATGTCAATGAGGGGGGGATGCAACAAGTGACGGGTGAGATGTGTTTCCCTGAAAAAAGGCCAAAAGAAGAAGACGGACCCTTGATCTACCGGAACATCATTATATCATCGGCATAACACATGATTTGGTGAAAGCTAGAGTGAGTTTCTTGGTGAATTTCTGGCAAGACGCCTGAGATACAGTACATTTTTTATTATCAAAGAAATGTATGTTCATTATTTCATTTAAAAAGCATTTATTTCAAATAATTAATTCTTAAAAGTGAAGCTTTATACACAAAATTACAAATAAAATGTTTGCAGGCCAATCATTTTGGATTTTCACAGAATTGATAGAGATCGTATATACCAGGGAGTGATGATTTTAATCTGGCGCCTGTTGCTGCAGGAGAGGTGGCTTTAAGCTCTGCTGCCGAGGTTGTGATTGCATGACGAGCTGCGGCTGCTGTCAGAGCAACAGGCGCCGTGGGAACTCAGGAAGGACAAACAAAGCTATCAGCTCCTAGACGCAGGGATTTTCATCATAGTTTTTCGACGCATTCTCATACTTATCGATCAGACCCAGGTATGTTGAATGTACTGCAAACACGTATTGTTGTAGGTTAGCTAGCTAGCCGACCACATGCTAAAGTCACAAGTTGACATTATCTCTGGTAACATTAAACCGCTTAATGTTAATACCTGCTCTGATCAGGTCAAGAAAGTTCAGAAAAATATTACTGTGAAGCCCCAAGAATTCTGTGAGGAACAAGTTTGGAGCCGGAGATTCATCCATGATGGTTTGGTTTGCCATAGGAAATTATTGGAAACGAAACCCAACCATCTACAGCTCATTCAGCTTATGAAAGCATATGAAAAGCTTAAATGTCAAGAATTCTGTGTTTACATGCTACAGAAACTTGAAGAAAACGAAGTCAACAAACATCTCTTATAATAGATGTTTAATTAATCATATTCCAACATCTTAAATGACTTCTCTTTTGGAGTGAATAGAAAGAATTAACCCTAAAACAGAACAAATGAAAGACATTTATTATTAAATATTGATCTGTTTCCATTCTCTGCTGGTCTGCAAAATGACATCAATTTATTTGGATACTGTTTATGAAACAAATTGAAGAAGGCGTTTTCGTTCCAGGCGTTTGTCATCTTTCTCTACCTCCTTAATCTACTGTGTGCCTCCAAAACCAAGATCCGGAATTCTGAATACAGATGAGAAATCGGAAAAGGTTGGGAAAAAAAGTATTCTATGTTGAAAAGCATCTCAATGTTTCAGGGCTCATTTGAAAAACTGGGTCAAAATGTACGATATATGTATATATCAAAGTACAGATTGGAATCCAGTAGGATCTGGAATCCTACTAGGACAGATTGGAATTCAAACTGTACTATTAGAATTCCAGATTCTACTAGTAGAGATTGGAATTCCAATCTGTACTTGTACAGAACTACTAAACTGGGATCTGTATATTGGAATTCAAATCTGTCCTAGGATGATTCCAGATTCTACTAGTGAATTCTAATCTCTAATAGGAGGGATTGCAATCCTACTACTGTATTGGGATCTGAATATTGGAATTCCAATCCGTCCTAGGAAAGATTAGAATTCACTAGTAGAATCTGGAATCATCCTAGGACAGATTTGAATTCCAATATACAGATCCCAGTTTAGTAGTTCTGTACAAGTACAGATTGGAATTATAAATTATAAATTTCTGATTACCCTAACCTTAACCCATAACTATATTAAGATCCCAGTTCAGTAGCAGGATTCCAATCTGTACTAGTATGATTCCGGAAACTACTGGATTCCAATCTGTACTGTGAAATATATTTAGGTTGTAATGTGAATGTTGCTTCAAAAACAAAAAAAAAGTTGATAAGAACAAATCTAATTGCAAATGTCAGTTAAATAATCCACATAAAAGGTAGTTTAGGTCAGATTTTAAAGTGCTAGAAGCGCCCCCTGCAGGTGGATCAACTGTCTATCGGCAAATAAAGGAAGGCAAACACATGTTTTTGTTCACTCAGCTACCTTGAAAGAAACTCGGAGTTCAGCGAGCAGCATTTGAATATGTATGGAGTCACAAACATATCCGCTGATGTGACAGAATCGTGGCACGCTAACAATGTTCCTTTCTCCCGGAGTCGCGTCCAGAGCTTTCGTTTCTTCAGAAACCCACAAGTGCCGGCGTTATTAGACCCCTTCAGGTGACAGGCAATAAATCTGCGCCGTGTTTTATAGAGCGGGGGTGACTGTTCAATCCAGTTGAGTGGAGTAAGATCGTATCGCCGAACAATTCCGTCCAGTAATGGTGATGTTTAGTGACCATCAATTGCGACTCGCCGTCCTTCCACGAGGAAATCTGCCTTTAAATCTGCTGCTGTGTTTTCTTCTTTCTTTTAGTCGCCTCCGTCTTACTCTCTCTCTCGAGATGGTATCGCTCATGAGAGTCCTGAGTCATGGAAAGGAGTTCGCTTTGGACTCATGTCAGACATGTTTATCAATGCAACAACATATAAACGACAACAATAGTGAACGAATATGAATAAAACAAGACAAAATAAATCATAATTAGAAATATAATATACAATGTTGACATAAAACATTTTCATCAAGTGTTTTAATTTTAGGGATACAAAGTGTACTTGGCAAGCCCACAGAAGACCTGCTTAACCATCAAATCTATTACTAAATTTCCTACTGGAGTTTACAAGGTCTGACGTCCTAATATATTTATCAATGTAAAATGCAAAAGGTCACTTTTAACTTCTCCAGAATACCAATGCGCATACTTCTCTAATGGCACTGCTTCACAGTACACTGCAAGACAAATGCAGGAATTTCGACGGGGTAGTACTGTCTCAAATCAAACTACACAGTACACACTTAAGACGTTTGTATTTGTTCAGGCTTTTCCTTGAATTTCTGGAACTCCTGTGTTGTTCTCAGTATTATCTTGATCTTTAAAGTATGTACTTTTTTGAGTATTGTTTTGATTGTTTAAGCGCTTTGCGACCCTGGTCTCGAAAAGCGCTATATAAATAAATATTACTTACTTACTTACTTACTTACTTACTTACAGGAAATGACCCAACAGCTTCTTATTCTACTACTTTTTAACACTGATTGCAACCAGCGGTTGAAACACTATCACTGGCACTTGACAGCACTTTTCGCAAATCGAAATACTTAATATTTTGAGTGCACAAGTGCGTTGACACTGAGCAGTGTGGAAAAAAATGTAGTGCGCTTTGCACTCTCAAATGGTGCACTCAAATGGCCAGAACATTGAGTGTGGATCCATGGAAATTTTCCTCCTTCAACGACCGCAATCTCAGAGACGCTAAGCGGAAGCTACCAGTAAACAATAATAACAAAATGAAACACAACTTAATAACTTGTTTCTATTGGCGAAAAGTGCTGTCAAGTGTCGGTGATAGTGTTTCAACGACTGGTTGCAATCAGCGTTAAAAAGTAATGGAAGAAGAAGCTGTCGAGTCTTTTACGGTAAGTGTGTAGCAGCAGTGTTTGATTTGAGACAGTACTAACATGTCGAAATTTGCGCACTGCACAAGTAAGTGTACTGTCTTACAGTGTCTTAAGTGTACACAAATGTAAAGGCTTTTAAAGTTGCTGAGACCATCTACAAAAGAACAGGAAACTGTATGATGTGAATCAGCTGTAGTTGAGAAAGAGAAACATTTTTCTTGATGCCAGGAGAGAATTACAAAAAGTAGTCTCGTGTTTCGCTTTTAAAATCCAGATATTGAGGGCTTAAAGGTGGGGTAGATGTGATTGAAAATGCTGTGTGCAGAAAGAAATATATCAAACATACCTCTAAAAAAAAGAAAGAAAACAAATCTAACATACATTTGAAAACTAAATGTTTTTTTTCTGGACAATTATTTAGATTTGGGAGAAATAAAAGACAAAAATACTAGATGGATGTATTGATGAAAGTAGTAGACAGAGATTAAGAAGTACATTAAATATGGTTTAAATAATGGTAATATTCCTGTGTTGTACTCATTATCTTGACCTTTAAAGTATATATTTTATTGAGTATTGTTTTGATAGCCCTTTGTGACCCTTGTCTGGACAAGCGATATATAAATACGAATTACTTACTTACTAATATATAAGAAGACAAAACCATCTGATTTGTTTATTGAAAATGAGATTTATTAGTATTTTACTAAAGAACCCAAAACAACCTGTCATGAAAATACCGTGTGTGCTCATGCAACGTGAACAAATCTCTGTTAATTGAGGAAACACGTCTTCGCTGCTGCGCTTTAGAAGATCAAATATATTTAGATTTGCTCTCAGGAACCCTGCCAGCGATCAAACATGCTCCGGAACCGAAGGAGAGTTAACAAACACTCTGTCCTCCGACTTGTTTCTTCTATCTAAACAGCATTTCCTCCACGCTGCCTGGCTCGCGGCCACATCCGACTCTCGAGCTGAAGGTTCCAGCTTCGAAACTCGTGAGGAACGTCCACGAAACAGGAAATCGTGAAACGTTCCGAAGCCCAGAGCTTCGACTGTCTTTATTCACACCTGCAATGTTTATCTAAAAGAGCCTCTGGAAAGGTGACTCGATCTCTGACCGCAGACCGTTGTTGCATTCCGAGTTCATCGCAGCGCTTCGCCTCCTGCCCTCGGCGTCACTCCTGAAAAGCCAATTTGAACTTCTGACATGCAACTTTCAAGTGTCTGCAGCCGCACGACTTGATCCGTCTTTGTCGGGAAATGTAGTTTTTTCTCTCTCGACAAACGTGGGGTTCAGGGTCGAGGCTGAGAAACAACTGGAGGAACTGTTTGGACTTCAGATCATCTTCAGTGTTGTCTCAACACAAATAAAGGAGTCAGTTTTCTTCTCCATTCATCTATTGTATGTCCTTCCATCTATCTTTTTTTTCTTCTGTTTCTTTTTTGTCTGTCCTTCCATCTGTCCATCCATCGATCCTTTCTTATGTCTTATGTTTCCGTCTGTCCATACATTTCTCTTTTTATTTTTTGTCTGTCCTTCCATCTGTCCATCCATCTATCTGTTTATTTGTATCTCCTTCCATCAATCCTTTCTAATCTCTGTCCTTCCATCCATCCACCCATCTATCTTTTTCTTTTTTGTGTCCTTCCATCTGTCCATCCAACGATCCTTCTAATGTCTGTCCTTCTGTCTGTCCATACATTTATCTGTCTTTCCGTCCGTTCATCCATCCATCTGTTTTTTTGTCTGTCTTTTCGTCCATCCATCTATCTAGCTGTTTTTTAATCTGTTCTCCCATCCACCAATTATCTGTTTCTTTTTTATGTCCTTCCATCTGTCCATCCAACGATCCTTTCTTGTGTCTGTCCATCCATTTAACATTTTTTGTCTGTCCTTCTGTCCGTCCATCCATCCATTTTTTTGTCTGTCATTCTGTCTGTCCAACCACTTTTTCTGTCTGTCCTTCTGTCTGTCCATCCGTCTATCCATTTTTTCTGTCTGTCCATCCATCGGTCTGTTTGTTTTGCCTGTATTCCCATCCATTCATCCATCCATCTATCTGTTTCTTTTGTTTCTGTCCTTCTGCCCATCCATCCATATAGCTGTTTTTTATCTGTTCTCCCATCCATCCATCTATCTGTTTCTTTTTTATGTGTCCTTCCATCCGTCCATCCATCAACCCTTTCTTATGTCTGTCCGTCCATTTAACATTTTTTGTCTGTCCTTCTGTCTGTCAATCCATCTATCTGTCTTTTTTGTCTGTCCTTTCATCCTTCCATCTATCTATCTGTTTTCTTTGTCTATCCTTCTGTCTGACTATTTATTTAACTTTTTTTTGTCTTTTCTTTCATCCATCCATCCATCTATCAGTTTTTTTCTGTCATTCTGTCTGTCCATCTATCAATCATTTTTTTCTTTTGCCCTTCCATCCATCCCCCCATCTATTGTTTTTTATGTCTGCCCTTCCGTCTGTCCATCCTTCCGTCTATCAGTTTTTTTTTCGTTCATTTAATCCTTGTTCATCTATCTGTTTCTTTTTTTTTATGTCCTACCGTCAGTCCATCAATCTATCTGGGTTTTTTTGCCTATCTTTCTGTCCGAACAGCAATCTGTTTTTTTTCATTCATCCATGTATCTGTTATTTTGTCTGTTCTTCCTTTGCCCGTCAGTCCATCTGTCCATATATTGTTGTTCCATCCGTCTGTCCATCAGTAAACGTACCTTTTCTACAACACAGTCCAAACTCAAAAAAGTGTGATAAATGATTTGTGTTTGACTCCACTTGTCCTTTCCTCTGTTTCCGCCCACCACCCATCCTTCCATCCATGGGTTCAACCGTCCATCTGTCCATCTGTTACTCTTGTCTGTCCATCTGTCTGTGTGTCTGTCTATAAGCAATCTTTTCTTTTCTCTCACACAAAACAGCTCAATTATTGTCTCCAAATCGTCATTAGTTGGTGGTTTAGTGTTTGTTTATTATTTCTCTGCCTCTCGTCCTTGTAAGAAAATGGATGCTTCAGTACATGTTTCTCTTCTGTCAGATGTTCCTCTCAATTGAAATTCAGCTTAAAGAAATTGCATTTTAACCCGGTTCTCGTCGGACCTTGAGTTTCTTCTTCTTTCGTCATATCTCATAAGTGACCGCGACTGCAAGTCCTCCTACTCTCATTGGAAAACCAGAAAAAGCAGAAAAAAAAAGAAAAATATTTAATTTAAAAGCTCACAGTCTTAAGTCGAGTCCGTTTCTTAGTAGTTTAAATCAATTTAAAATGGGATCATTTTTCAATAGTTTTTATCATTTCCGGATATAAGTGTGTCATGCTTCATCCACGTTAGAACTGTCTATTCACTTAATCCTAAATGTGTTGCCATAGCAACCCTCCATAGCATCAAGTTGCCATAGAGACCGGATTTAAGTCTCACAAAGCTAACATTTGAACACATGATTTATTGATGTCACGTGCGTTGATGGAAATAGTCGACGGTGTGAGAGTTGAAAGATGGAGGAGAGATCGAATCTATCTTTTCCATATTTCCAGAGCCGGAACCTAAATAGTGGACACGAGCCGACGAAATTAGTTTTCTCCTCGCGGGGTGTCTGGACTCATCAGTCATTGAGGAAAGACTCACAGAAGAACCTGAGTATCTGGACAAAGCCAGTTATGGTGGCTTGGGAAACGCTTTTGAACAGCTGCTGTTGCAACTGGGTAGAAACCACGGGGCACACCGAGGACACATTGGGGTAGACTATCCTATATCAAGGAACTCATTGATCCGTATCAGGCCAAAATTTAAACTTCACTCATTTTCTACTTGACCCTGTGTCGACTAAGGGTTGGGATTATTTTTAGAGAAATCCGTTCATTTTTTTAGAGTTTTATGCGAAAATGTATGTTTATGCTAATGTGCAACTGTTGCTTAGTTCTTCATCTTTATCTTCCTCCAAAAAGACACTTAAAAACATCCAAATACCTTCCTGGTGCTCGTCTGTAACGTCCATCTTGGATCGAAGCCCTGACATGAGGAATTGTTCCGGAAAAACGTAAACAAATTTATGATTTAATTTTTAGCGGACGCTGCTAGGCTAGCTGTTATTCCAACATCCTACAAAGAAAGGAAGTACTCTGGGTAAATATCGCGAGTGCCTTTAATGAAGGAGTTGACTATAACCCCAAAAAGAACAGATTACTCCCAACCCGTAGTCTATATGAGATCAGGTTGAAAATTAGTGAAATTTGAATGACTTAATGGCTTAAACAAGAATCTCCAAATGTATGGAGCCAGGGCCTTCAGTAAGGAGGTCAGACATCCTCTCTGTTTTTAAGACTAGTTAAGACTGATTCGGCCTCTGCCTGGACCAGCAATGTTTCCTCGTATCTCCCTGACTTTTTTTCTTCCCTATAAAGAGTAATTTTAAAGCATCTTTCTCTCAAGTGTTTTGAGGTCACTCTGTCATTAATGTAGTACTTTAGATACAATTTGATTTAATTTGAAAGTCTCTTCTGTTCCCTCAGAGGAGCTAGAAGAGGTTCTGTGCTCTGGCTGCTGCCCCTGGAACTTGAACTTCCATAAGCAGTGGATAATGAGGAGGATGAAGCATCTCTACTCCTTATTGCTCTGGTTTTAGGTTGTTTTATTTTTTACGACAAGTGAGAAAACATAATTCCAGACAGAAAAATATAGTTTTTTATTGATTTTGTATAAAAATGAAAAAGGATTTCCATATTGAATATCCAGGTAAGTAACAATTAAGTTATACTTTATAATAATAAAAAGTATATTAGATCTGAATCATTAATGCCCCGGAACTACTGTAAGTCATTTTTTTTCATGATCCAGCCCAGAGATACTAGGAAAAATACAATATATTCAAAGATAAAAACACTTGTCTGTTCACGGAAACACTTTTTTAAAGGGTGAAAAGGTGCTCATGAATCGATTCTGAGGGATTTCCTCAAAACTAATTTTGTAAGTGAACACACAGTTAGGCACAGTCACACTAATAGAGACCCACATAACTCACAATAAGATATGGGATGTTAGCATCCAGAAATTTTACTGTGAAATATTTATTAAATAATAAATTGAACTTATATACCTTATACCTCTGATACCTAAGGTTGTGTTGTTCCACGTTTGTCATGCTGCAAACCATAACACACACACATGCACACAAACACTTGTTCATACAAATAATCTTAGTGAATCACCCTTAAGTCAGGGTTAAGCCCCAACATTTCTGCAAGTCAAAAATTCGAATTGATTATATAGAGAGTTACAACAATCCTTTGACAACAGAGGAATGAAGTGACTTCATTAGGAAGACATAGGAAGAGATAAGAAGCAACAAGAAGTTTTCATCATATTGTGTGTGTGTGTGTGTGTGTGTGTTAGTGTGTGTGTTCAGCAGAGAGATGATCTTCTATGCGATCATATGAAAAGTAATCAATCAAAAGAAAAAGGTGCTTCTGTTCTTCCATCCAAGAGGACGAGATCATTACGGTTTTCCATTTTAATTTATAATAATTTCTACTTGTCAATCCAAGTGAAACGATTTGATTGGAGTGATGAGTAAAAGCCAATCATCTGGCTTGAACGAGAAATATATACATATCTATGGTTAAAGTGGATCAAACGCTGATTCGATCTGACTTATTAGATCGTTAATGGAATAGATTGAACCATTAAGAAGCGTATTGATGACACACATGATCAAGTGATTCATCTTAAATAATTAATTGATTCATTTAGATCCAAGAATTTTCACATTCATGTCAGAATTATCAGCAAATGATACTGTGATACAATGTTGTTGTTTTTATGTTTTAATCTCTGGTAGGATCTGCCCTCAAATTTGAAAGTTAACTCCCTTTTAAATAAATCGGATAATAAAAGCAGGATGTGACATCATGTACAGAATGGAAGTGATGATTAAGAGATGAGATTAAAATTAGATTAACCTGAGACCTATAAGTGAATTATGAAATCAAATGAATAAATCTGATGTTTATATTCGAAATTTAACGATTACATTTAAATTAGTAAAATAAGATTAAATGGGATTAATGTCAGTAAGAATTCTGAATTCTAGTGAAATATATAAAATTAAATGAAAAATTCTGAGATTAAAATTTGAATTCTGAGATTAAAGTGAGACTTTAAGACTTGTGTTGTGCTATCTTAGAGTCGAGATAACCCGAATGCCTGAAAACAAATGCGTTCTAGGTATCCCTTGTGTTCTCTCTGTTCCTTCGATCTATGCTCTTTATATCTGAACTTCATTCTTGTTTTTGCATTTATGAAACTTCTGTACCTTCTATCGGCTGTTTATTACTGGAAACCCAGTTTCCCGAAGGAGATTTTCAGAGGGATTAATAAAGTCCATCTAATCTCATGAACGGTGATGACATTGTTTTCGGGCGCTTGGTCTCCTCGACCCTGAGGGAACACAACGGTTAAATAAAGAATTCTGAAATCAAGACCCTTATCCTCTTCTGTAATGAAGACTATATGAATCACACACACAATTACACACACACACACACACACTCTCACTGACCCCCCTAAGGGTGGACAAGCTGCTCCTGCGGTGAGATCAATGCATGTCTGTGTGACCTTCTGTATCTCTACACAACTATAGACAAGCTTGAAATGCCATCGTGGTCTTTGATCAACTCAAGGACCGCCATTTACTAAACAAAAGGACCCTTTTTCTGGGTTTGGTTGATCCTTTTTTTCCTTAATAATGGCTCATAAAATGTACCTTTCATTTCATGTGCTCTACATTTATAAATGTTGTCGGAACATGATCTGGAGCTTGTAATCCATGCGTTTGTTTCTTCTCGTCTGGACTATTGTAACAGTTTGTTTTCATGTCTAAACAAGAAGGATCTGTCTCGTCTGCAGTTGATTCAAAACTCTGCAGCGAGAATTCTGACCCGCTCTAGTAGAAGAACTCACATTTCTCTGATCCTTAAAACTCTTCACTGGCTTCCAGTTTCTTTCAGGATCAACTTTAAAATTCTGGTTCTTACTTTCAGAGCTATTCATGGTCAGGCTCCTCCTTACATCACTGATCTGATCCAGCTTTACACCCCAGCTTGGGCTCTGAGGTCTGTGGATCAAAATCTACTTATGGTTCCACGCACACGGCTCAGGACCAGAGGAGAGAAATCCTTCCAGGCTGTTGCTCCTAAGCTTTGGAACAATCTTCCTCTCTCTCTGTGTTTGATGGATCTACTGACTCCTTTAAGAAACATCTTAAGACGTTTCTATTTGTTCAGGCTTTTCCTTGAATTTCTTGAACTCCTGTGTTGTTCTCAGTATTATCTTGATCTTTAAAGTATGAATTTTTTTTTAGTATTGTTTTGATTGTTTAAGCGCTTTGTGACCCTGGTCTCGAAAAGCGCTATATAAATAAATATTACTTACTTACTTACTTACTTACATTAAATAGTTTTTACTATAAAATAAAAGTCGGCAGAAAAAAAGACAATTATATACAATATTTAATATGTTTTATTGTACTCATTACTAACTTTTTTGTGATCCCGATACTTCAAAAGAGCTAAAATAGTTGCGATGAAATATTTAAGATGAAAAAGATTGGGTTAAAAAAAGGCTTAATGTTATTGGAAACTTTTCCATTTTGAATGAACGTTTCCGTAATAAAATCCAATTATGGGATTACTTCGAAATTCAATGTGTTGAACCCAAAAGAAAAAAAGAAAAAACTTCCAGTCGTCGCACGTCTCCCGGAATAATAAACAGGGGCGCAGATAAAGTACGCTGCTCCTTTGTTCCCCGTAACCCTAATTTTAGAGTCCTGCAATTATTTTACAGCACAGTGCTCGTAAATCAAAGCGGTTCAGTAGTTTGAATGAAGGAGCTAACAAGGTTAGAAGCACCAGGAGATAAGAGCAACACGCTCCAGAGGATGCTTCCTACCACGGCCCACTATCAGAAATAGTCGCTGTTTTTGCTTATTAATTCACCACGAGAACATGAAAAAGTCATTTGTTGTTGCGCTCCAGGGAGTCACGCCACATTTACACATATATTTTTAACCCACAGACTTTTGGATAAATATGGATTTTGTTTTGCTTATACAATGTATACAATTGATTGACAGTTGTGGGTTTGACTCCTTAATATTCTTCAATATCTTTTCGCTGATGTTTTCTTTATAAATTATTCGTATTTTGTTTCTTTTTATAAAGATTCGCTTTCTTTCTTTTAAGGTTTTGGTGCCTTTTTTTCTACCACTTTTGTTCCAGATTGAGGCCTCCCTGCTAAAATGATTAAAGTTTCTATTAAAGTTCATTAAACTCATTTAATATTTTGTTCTTTTATTTAAAAGAACGAGTTAAACATGATCGTCAAAGTGGTTTAAATCACAATTTTTTTTAATCTCGGGTTAATCTCTTGACAGGATTGATGATAATGGCTGTATTTGTCACAATTGTGTTGACAAATTGTGTTGTTGCTATAAAGTTAGACTAATGTGTTGATTCAAGTGTATCTTAAATAGATCTTATAACCTATTGTATCATCAGTATGTGTCCGTTTGCACAGAACTCTCTTTTCATTGAAATACTTACATTAGAAAATGTGTTTAAGCCCCGACAACTAAAAACACTTTTTTTGGAGATTAAATCTTTTACTATAACCACGCCCACTCTGCTGTGATTGGTCAAACATGGAGGTTTGTCACCGTGCCTCATCAATCCCCAAAGTCTCCACCTCCACTGGACTCGTTGTATAAACAAGCGTGATTACAGCTGGCTGGAGGAGGAGTGAATGGACTTCGCTCTTGTAACCTCTTGTTCGCCCAGATTACAGACATGGGGAGAACTTTATAAAGTAATAAGTTCAAAACATGGTCATGATGAGATACCTACTGTATCTTGGAGAGAAAGTCTTCAACAATTGAGTGATCTGGCCTTGCACGAGGAGCTGGAGACCTGGGTCTACTGTTCGTAACCTTTAAACATTTGACATAATAAGACTCAAAGAGTATTCGAAAATGTTTAATATCCTTTTAAACTTAACAAGTTTTAACATTAAAACATTATTATGAGTATTTTTATATTTAAATAATTACATCCACCCTCCCCCCCAAAAATTATACCATTTTGAAAACTATTTTGCGGCCCACTTGCAATACCTTCGCGGCCCACCAGGGGGGCACAGCCCACAGGTTGGGAATCACTCCTTTAGGGCATTAACCACCAAATGCACGTCATAATTCCAAAAATCGTTGAATAGTTTATCTTCAATAACATTTATTTACTTACCCAGCACTTATAAGAACATATATTCTGAAGAAAAAAAAACATTATTAAAGGGTTTCACTAAGGGGACAAATTAAGCTAGGGGGTACATTTCTGAATGACCCCTTGTGGCAGAAACATGCCAATACACCATGCAGTCTACCAGGGATACTAGGCCAAGAAGTTTCATTTAACTTGTCTTTGACCAAACTGTGTTCAATCCCGACTACACTTAACTCACAAAACAAGAACCTCTTTAAAAACCTTATAGTTTAAATATATTTCCTCTTCTCATTTAGCACCAAATACATGTTTTTCTGCAAACGGTGGAGATTCAGAAGTGGAAGACGGAGACAGGAAGATAAATGGATGGATTGTGAGAAGAAAAAAAAAAGTAGCCGAGGTGAGGATCTTCTGAGAGAAAGGAAGAGAAAAAGTGATGGCGTAAGACGAGTAATCTGGACCTGTAGGGTGGGGGGGGGGGGGCACTTTTAGAAAATGAGTTTGGAAATGAAAATTGAAAAAGAATATCTTGGCGTGAGCAGAAGAATGCCCACAGCGTCAATCTCCAATTGCCTGTGATTGCACAGTCGGCGGGGACTGAAGGTGTGACGCACAAAAAACGATCAGGGCTTTTAGATCTTCGTCGAAATTACCAAACAAAAATACTTCCGACGATAAAGAGCTTGATTGACTTAAGTGTCTCTTTAGCCAATGTTACATTGTTTTTATCTTGTTGGGTTCAACTAAATAGTCATTAAAAGTTCCACTCATGTGTTGATTTAAGTCTTTAAATAGATGTTGGACTCTATTGTATCATCAGTGTCTGTTTGTACAAAAACCTCTCTTTTCATTGAAATATTCACATTAGAAAATTATCTTAAGCTCCGCCCACTGAAAACACTTTGTTATTCTGGAGCTAGAATCTTGTTTACTATTACCACGCCCACTCTGCTGTGATTGGTCAAGCATCAAGGTTTGTTACCGCGCATCATCAATCCCGGTAGGCTCCACCTCCAAGGGACTCGTTGTATAAACAAAGCGGGCCGTGATTACAGCTGGCTGGAGGAGGAGTGAAGCCATGATTACGTCGTAATTGACTCCACTCTCGTAACCTCTTGTTCGCCCAGATTTCAGACGGGGGAGAACTTTATAAAGTAATAAGTTCAAAAGATGGTCATGATGAGGGACTTACTGCCTCTTGGAGAGGAAGACGGCGACATTTCTCCCTAGAAATTTGTGAAGAAACTTGAGGATAGTCAGATATGTCAGCAAGTATGTTCTGTGAAAAAGACTGATTTTTAATGAAGATGAATCGGGTTTTCAGTGACAGAGTGAGGTCTCTTTTCCACAGAACATGCTCTATGAAGACACTCTGTCTCCCCAGTCATAGGCGCATGACCGCACTGGGAAAAAAAAAGTCATACGAGGCCTAGAACTCGTGATTCCAAGAAGATGAATCATGTGTCTTCACCAACTGAACTATACGAACCTTGTGGGCGGGGCTTGGGAAAACACACTGTAACACTGATTAAACTGACCGTCTGAGTGTCACGTCACTCCTGCTAAAATCCTGCATCGACATAAAGTTGACACATTATCAGGAAAATTCTTATAAAATACTCAATGTTGTCACATGATCATCATGCGTTGTGATTGGCCGAAAGTAGCTTGGTAGTCTTTTGTTATTACCTATTATACCAACATTTTTATGTTGAATTTAAAGAATTAAAAAGAGAATTATTGGAATTATACTATCAAACTTTGTATGAAAATGTATTCATTTTCAATGTTTTTAAATTAGAGGATTTAATTATTCATTTTTAAATACATTTAATATTTCAATATAGAAGTTATTAAATACAATTATCCCCCAAAAAATAATAAAATGCTCAAAAAGTGACAATGTTCAGCGCAAACCTTCAATATTTTAAAATGTTGTTGATTGTTAAAGTGCTTTGTGACCCTGGTCTAGAAAATTACTCTATAAATAATACTTGTCTGTAAAAGCGCTATATAAATAAAAAATACTTACTTACTTAGTAATTTACTTACTATATTTTGAGCAAGTATGTGATTAAAGAGATCAAAGTAAACTTGCTGACAAAAACTTCGATAAAATCAGTTCCTCGGTTAATTGTGCTCCTCACAGTGACTCACATTCCCACCAGCATGTTCCACCATGTTCATGTTTTTCTTTCCATCACCTTGGAGGAAAGAAAACTCCACCTATTATCCGGTATAACATCTTCGGAGCTGAAATATATGTATTTTCTCCCTCCGATCATTCCAGCATCGATGCGTCTCCCATAAATACTGTGTCGTCCAGAATGACGTTTACATCTGTTTGCCAATCGTTATATTGGATTTTGTCTCCGCGGTCGATTCAAGGATAATAAATATTGATCGAGTATCGATCAATGGAAGGGGCGTGATTGAAAATTTAAAACGAGTGTCAGATGTGTAACAAGAGTGTGTTACTCTGCAGCAATTGTTATTACCATGACTGATTATAGTGTAAAAACTACACGTATTTACGATGATATTTTTATAGCATTTGTACTTTTAAAATATTTAAATGTTGTTTCAAATTTCAGGGTAAATTAAAAGGAAGAATTACATTTCATTTTGAAACAAATAATAAAAAATACAATTTTAATAGAATTGTACGGTGGCCAAAGAGGTCCAAAACAAGTGGAGCAATTGATATTGTAAGGTTTGTTTGGTGAAATGTTTGAGTTGTTTTTCATCTGTTTTGTGTTTTATTTGGAACCTCTCAGCCACCGTAGTAATGACATGTACTTCTGCAATAAAGCACATTAAAGCAACAATATTAAAATAAATGTATAAACAGCACCAACACACGCATAAAAAAGTTTTTGATGTGAAATTGTTCTTGAAAAAGTCAGATTTCTTTTACATAATGGACTGAAAAAAATAAATAAAATGAAAATAATTGGTTTAAGTTTGTTTAATGTTTAGTATAGTTTATTTTTTACAGTTTAGATATGTCTAGATATATATTATATTATTATATTCAATATACTGTCTATACTGTATATATACTGTATGTTACATTTATCTATCTATCAATAGATACTGGATGGATGGATGGATGGATGGATGGATGGATGGATGGATGGATGGATGGATGGATAGATGGATAGATGGATAGATAGATAGATAGATAGATAGATAGATAGATAGATAGATAGATAGATAGATAGATAGATAGATAGATAGATAGATAGATAGATAGATAGATAGATAGATAGATAGATAGATAGATAGATAGATAGATAGATAGATAGATAGATAGATAGATAGATAGATAGATAGATAGATAGATAGATAGATAGATAGATAGATAGATAGATAGATAGATAGATAGATGGATGGATGGATGGATGGATGGATGGATGGATAGATGGATGGATGGATGGATAGATGGATGGATGGATGGATGGATGGATGGATAGATGGATAGATGGATAGATGGATAGATGGATAGATAGATGGACAGATGGATAGATGGATGGATAGATGGATAGATGGATGGATGGATAGATAGATGGATAGATGGATAGATGGATGGATGGATAGATAGATGGATAGATGGATGGATGGATAGATGGATAGATCTATATTAATATAGTATATCGATTGTACTGTAAAGAAAAATGATACTAAATATAAATCAAACTTTAACCGAACAACTAGACAAGTCTATATTAATGAACTATTTAAAAACACATTCAAATAAAACGTTGTATTTGTGTTTATTCAAATCAAATATTTTGTTTAGAAAATAAAGGTTTTCAAAGCTGCTGGACAAAGAGAGAAAAGCAGCTGTTAGTAATTTCTAAGCACACATCACGGTGTGTATAGTGTTGCTTCTCAAATTGACTTGTGACTCGTGATGAATGAGTTCGACACTGTGGCACAACAGGAAGTAATGATTTTCTATTGCAAGTGATTACAAAGAGGAAGAAGGAAAAAAAGAAAAAAAATCATTAACGTCAGAGTTTAAATTGTCATTCCTTTGGCCCTGGTGTGAACACAAACCTCCAAGGATGCAAGTATTTTTACACTTGCAATTTTTGTAGAGTAAAATGCAGATACTAAAGAATAGATATAGACTATGTACTGGTTTATCTGATATCTCAAATACTTATTTGGTTTTGGAGACAAAATCTAATATTTCACTGTTTAATTTGCAATATTTCACCTTGTATCGTTCTCTGATCCCTGGCGACCGACCTCGTCTTCTGTCCACGTATTCATTCATAAATATCTCCTTTAATAAAAAAAAAAAGTTACTTTTTTTATCTTTTAACTCAATAATGTAATATTTTTCGATAAATAAATGCCACTTTCGGGTTTAAAAGGTAATTGTTTGAAGGCAATAATGACACTCGGTAAAGTTACAAACATACCAGGTTAAAAGGAAGCAGCCATTTTCTTTTTCTTTCAACAAAAAAACACTACACAAACACACACACCTGTGTTTTCTCACACAAACCGCCCTCCTCTCCACACACTCGTATCTCTTACATTGCGGGACATTTATTCTGATTTCGTCGCGTCCCGGAGATCGAAGAATGTAGTAATCAGAAAACTGGCCCGAGCATCTATCACCGCGGCAACCAATCAACGAGCCGCTCCACCAGCGGTGATGGAAAAAAAAAAAAAAATCACACACAGAAATGATTCCCAGTATTCAATGTGTGTGTGTGTGTGTGAGTGTGAGTCCGCACTTCTGATGAACTCTTTTAAAGCCGCGGCTAAAGTTAGATTCTGTTCACCATCCATTCCCAGCGATTTGTGGCGTCTGCGGCTCGAAGAGGTCGACGATGAGATGAAGGTACGTCAGCGTCGCACAACGCGGGTTCGGAGTTACACACTATTTGTTTTAGCTGATGATGAAGGTGGCCACGGATTTGAAGAGACACACAGCCGGGAGGAAATGATGTGTGTGTGTGCGGAGTAGGTCAACGCTAACACACACACACACACACACACACACACACACACACACTGAGCCGCGACTCCGGCCGGTAATCGCACAAGTTCTCACCTGCAACTGCACAACTAGGAAGTAGAACACAACGGGAATACAGAAAGAAGAAACCAATCATTACACACACACATACACACAAATAAACTCGGACACACACAAACACTGCACTAGGACAAATAAGCACAACACTTAAAGACATCACGAGTACACAAACATATATATACACAAACAACATGGACATGCACACACCCAACACACAGAAACACACACACACGAAACTCAGACATGTATAAACAGACACTAATACACTCTGACTCACACTACAGTCGGACACAAACATGTTAACACACACTACACTTCAACACACAAATAAATAAACATGGACACACACACGTAACACTTAAGCACATTACACAAACACAAACATACATATGCACAACAACACATTGACACGCACACACTTCAGTCAGACATGTATACACATACACAAATACACTCGGACACACACTACACTCAGAAACATGCACACACACAATACAAAGATGCATGCACGTACACACATATACACAAAAAAACAAACTCAAACACTTACATGGACACACACAACACATGAGCACACCCACATCACATGGACACAAATATAGGTACACACAGGCACATACACAAAAACAGACATCAACACATGAACACGCACACATTACATTTGGAAACACTACACTCGGACATGCACACACACACAAATACACATGGAACCACATAAACACACCTGAATCAAACGAACACAAACGTACATACACCAACATAAGCACACAAACAACACATGGACATGCACACACACGAGCCAGAAAAACGTATAAACACATTTTCAAACATGCACAATCACAGAAAAATGTAAAAACATACACAACACAAACACGCAATACATGGACACGTGATGACACACAACACATGGACACACACAGGCGCACATACTACAGTGGGACATGCAAACAGACCACACTACACTCAGACACACATATGTTTACATACACATTACACACACCCCACAAATACACAATGAACACATGGAGACGCACTACAACAACACAGAAAAACACACGCACTACAAACTAACACGCATACTCACAGACAAAGACACAAAAACAAGACTTGGACACACAAAACACACAGACAGAGGCACACAATACAGTTGGACGTGCAAACGACCGCACACTTTGTGATTGTGACAGTTGAGTGACTCGTCTGAACAAACGTTCAATGAATGAAGTGAAGTTTTGACTGATTGTGAGTCTGAGGAAGTGTTTGTGTTAAATATTGTGTTCAACACTCGAGTGAACATACATGTGCAGATGTTTGTTCCCAATAGTTCTCTTGCTTCAGCCCTTTTACAATCACTTCGTTATTCAGCATCAAAAGAGTCTGAGAGTGTGTGTGTAGGTGTGTGTGTGTGTGTGTGTGTGTGGAGGTGTGTGTGTGTGTGTGTGTGAGACACAGCAGACTGGAAATTGCCCATTTCAACTTGCAGTTATTTGTTTCAAGACTCCTCCAATCATGTCGCACACGTGCACACACACTACACACACGCACACATGCACACACAACCACCCACCTACACACAAACACACACACACACACACACACACACACACACACACACACACACACACACACACACACACACACACACACACACACACTCTGCATTCTCAACAACAAGAAACAATGTTTAAGAAGATTTTCACAGCGACGCATGTTTTGTGTGGTTTGATGAGACTTTTGTGTGGATGTAGTTCTCAGACTCACAAACTCATTTCTCTGCATCAATACTAAAACAAATACACTTGAATCCTGAATACATGCACACACACAGGCATACACACATACAAATAAAACTAACGCACGCATGAACAACACAGAGGGAAACACAGTGCATGTAAACATACGCACACACACAACCCAGAGACACACACGAGCAACACACAAAGACAGAGACACACTAACACCACCAACAGGCAGACACACCACATAGATACACACAGATATAAAACACACAAAGGCAAACAGATATGCATACAGAGACACAAATACATAATACACAACAAACAGAGGCACAGACACACCGCACACAGGGACACACAACACACAAACCAACTTACAGATATGCATGCAGAGACACAAAACACACACAAGACAAAAGAGAGGACAAGTGACACACAGAGATGCCCACAGACACACACTCACACAACACAAAGCCACACATACCTATAACACACAGAGACACACACAAGCAACACACAAAGACAGAGACACACAACACCACAAACATGGCACACGTAGATACACACAGACATACACACAACAGGAAGACACACACATACCTATAACACAAAGAGACACACACACAACCCAGAGACACAAAAACACCACAAACAGGCACACCATGACATAAAACACACAAAAGACGAACAGACATGCATACAGAGACACAAATACATAATACACAACAAACAGAGTCACAGACACAAAGCACACAGACACACAGAACACACATAGACACGCACACCAACTAACATTTGCATACAGAGACACAAACAAATTATACACCACAAACAGTGTCACAGACAACAACACAAACGGAGACAGACACATACACACAAAATATACAGACACACACAACACATAAGAGAAGAAAAAACAACACAAAGAGATGCCCACAGACAAGCACACAACACAGAGACACACGTCACAAAAGAGGGAATAAACAACACAAAGGGATGCCCACAGACACGCACACAACACAAACGGAGATACACAACACACAATAGAGAATAAACAACACAAAGGGATGCCCACAGACACACACAGACACACACACACACACATACACCACAGACAGAGATACACAACACAAAAGAGAGAATAAACAACACAAATGGATGCCCACAGACACACACAGAAACACACACAGAGTCCAGAAGTTTCCTCTTCATTGTTCCTCACAACGACGAAGAACTGACGGGAAACGACAGACGCCATCGCCGACCAATCAGCACCTGACATCACATGAGTCACATGATCTGAGTGGAGATCTTCCTCTGATGGACACTGAGGTTATCAGTCGTCTTGGTGCTATCGGAGTGGTCGTCATGGCAACCGCCGTTCATTATTGGTAAGAGACAAGATTTCTATTCTTTATTTAAACTCTTTAAACTTTATGTATAAGCGTGTGACGACAGCGACAACCTCTTGACTGAACTAAACACACAAGTCAACTTGAGTTTTAATGACACAAGTTTTTATTCAAGTGAAGAAAACCAAACACTAAGTTTAAAAGCGTGTGCGACACACAAATGAAAGAAGAAACTCTTTTATGAATCACATTTAATCATGTTCTTCTCCGGATTCGCTCTTCCGTCTCCTGCTCCCATCGATTGTGTTGCTTCCCGCAAACACAAAGAGCGACGACAAAAGAAAAGGAAGAAATCACACCTAGACTGTGTTTTTCTTCTCCTCCCTCGTCTGTCTTCACAAATAATATTACCCAAGCACCACTGCTTCAGTCCACGAGCTCCAGGATCCTCTCGCTTGAGCCACCGGAGCTGAAGAATCATCGACGCACAACTGGTCACGTAGAGGAACGACAACGTAGAGTGACTCTCTCTTCCTGATGAAAAATAAAGAAATCTCATACATAAATGTGTGTGCATACATGCATGTGTGTGTGTGTTTGTGTGTGCATACATGCATGTGTGTGTGTTTGTGTGTGCATACATGCGTGAGTGTGTGTTTGCGTGTGCATACGTGCATGTGTGTGTGCACACATGCATGTTTGTGTGTAGATACATGCATGAGTATGTGTTTGTGTGTGCATACATGCATGTGTTTGTTTGTGTGTGCATACATACATGTGTGTGTGTGTTTGTGTGTGCATACATGCATGTGTGTGTGTTTGTGTGTGCACACATGCATGTTTGTGTGTAGATACATGCATGAGTGTGTGTTTGTGTGTGCATACATGCGTGAGTGTATGTTTTTGTGTGCATACATGCATGTGTGTGTTTGTGTGTGCATACATGCATGTGTGTGTGTGTTTGTGTGTGCATACATGCATGTGTGTGTGTTTGTGTGTGCATACATGCGCGAGTGTGTGTTTGTGTGTAGATACATGCATGAGTGTGTGTTTGTGTATGCATACATGCATGTGTGTGTTTGTGTGTGCATACATACATGAGTGTGTGTTTGCATGTGCATACATGCACGTGTGTGTGTCTGTCTCTGCACACATGCATGTTTGTGTGTGCATACATGCGTGAGTGTGTGTTTTTGTGTGCATAAATGCATGAGTGTGTTTGCATGTGTATATATGCATGAGTGTGTGTTTGCATGTGCATACATGCGTTTGTGTTTGTTTGTGCATACATGTATTAGTGTGTGTTTGTGTGTGCATACATGCATGTGTATGTGAATATAAATGTGTGTGTGTGGATACATGAAGACATTTTTTATTTAGTAAATGTTAAAACTGTCGGAAACTCTTCATGTGATGAGTTTCAAAGGGGCCACATAAATACAGTCAAAGAGCCACATAAATACAGTCAAAGAGCCACATAAAAAAACAGCCCCAGGACTAGTTGAGTCTGAGGCCCCTGATAAGTGTTCAACATTGACAGATACTTGAAACGGTAAAAGTACTTGTATATGTTTTGAGGTCAACTGTAGATTTGAAATCATAATCACAAGTTTTCATCTTTAAAGCTATGACCCCTGGCTAGCTAGGACTAGTCAGGTTTCCCTGACACGAATAACCATTAGAGTGTTTTAGGTTTTCAAAACTTTTCTTACGAGGAAACAACAGTATTTATGGTGAGGCTGCATGAAGATGTCTCTCGGCGTCTGCAGGCGGGGCCCTCCAGGGACCTCGGGCGCACAGCACAATGTAAATTGCGCTCTTTGTCTCTCCCGGCCCATTTTTCTTTTGTTACCGAAAAAAAAACACACATACGTACACACAGACTCACACAGACACACACGTCAGTCGTGATGGCCACAGGAAGAAGTCGTAGCTATTGTTGTTGTTCTCTACATGCAGAATCAGCGGAAACCATGCAGGGATTCTACATGCTACTGACTTGTGTGTGTGTGTATGTGTGTGTGTGTGTAGGTGTGTGCGTGTGTGTGTGTCTTCGTCCTTGCCGTCTCTGCTCTGCCCTGAGAATTCCAAACTTCTTCTTTTTATGAATTCAAGAAACCCTTTTGCTATTAAAACGACAGTAGAAAACATCAGCAAAAAAATACATCTTATTACATTTGTACTGATCGGATTTGGATAGATTTACATCAGCGAAGCAGTTTTCTGAGGTTAGCGTTTGAATTTCAAGTAAAATAACTTCATGTGTCGGTGAAAAGAGACGCTCCTTTACGTCGCCTTGCCAACACCAAAGAAGACTAAAGCTTTGCTAATATCTCTGGAGCGTCCACAGTCCAGCCAGGGGTCATTTTTGTAGTTCCTTTTTTTTACAAGGTCGCTGTCACCTGACTAATAAAACGCTCGGTCACCTCAGCGCTGATCCCTTCGCTTTGTTATTTTACTAACTGTTCCTTAAATATGGGTCCGTTTATAAGGGTCACGCCCGAGGTCTCGGGTCATGATCTTTGGTCCATCGTTCACTTATTCTTTGAGATTATTGGATCCAAATCTGTGATTTTGTACTTTAATCTTCTTAAGTCGGTCTTATTTTACTTTAAATATGAACCTATATTTTTGTCTTTAACTCTAAAAAGGAACAGATTACTCTGAAAATAATCCCAACTCTTTGTCGACATGAGGGTGAGTAGAAAATGAATGAAGTTTGGATTTTCCAGTTTTCCTTAGGAGCCTTTTAGGAGAGTTGTTGGTAAAATTAAAAGTTACTCAGACCATAACATATTAAATTACATTTATGACGCTTGCTTTATTTTCAAAAACATTTTACAAAAATGTATTTAGACACATCTAAACACTATATAAAAGAGACAAATCTATTCATATTAATCATTTTATTATTTTAAATGAAGACTAGAACTGTTTGAATCTCTAACAAATGCAAATTAGCAATTTTTTTCCTTTTCACTCTTAAAAAAACAAGCACAACAAAAGGATCAGAATTCATTAAAATGTCAGAAGAACTAACTGTACTCATTAAAAAACAGGGATTATTGGTTTAAGTATGAATTTTCTTGCTCCAAATTTGTCTCTGTTGATTAAATCTGAACTTGTGCAGCACATTAAAACTTAAAACTAGTACATAAACAATAGTTATGAAGTTGAAACAGGTGCTTAAGTCCCACATACACATAACATTAGATCTGTACTATTAACTTGCATTGACGTTACTATATATTAATACTCGTATTCCAGAAGGTACACATGCGTAGAAAAACATAGTCAACGTTAGTTTTTTTATTCGCTTCTCAGGTAGTACTAGTACAGATCTCATGTTACGGGTATGTGGGACTAAAGCACCTGTCTTAACTTCATAAATAATTCATTTTGAATAACTGGTAGGATTAATGAGACTATTTAACGCTTCAATTGGAATGAAAAAGCAATTAATTAAGTGAAAATTAACCTTTTTTTTTGCTGCCACTTTAACAGGTGAATCATTTTTGATGATGGATTTCAATGAAAATGATCCGATCGTCTCCTCGCTGGCATCTACGAAGCTCTAAATTAACAGTTTATTTTGTAAACAAGTAGGATCTGTCTCGCCTGCAGTTTATACAAAACTCAGCAGCAAGAAGTCTGAGCTGCTCTAGTAGAAGAACTCACATTTCCCCGATTCTTAAAACTATTCACTGGTTGCCAGTTTCTTCCAGGATCCATTTTAAAATTCTGGTTCTTACTTTCAGATCTATTCATGGTCAGACCTTCCATCAGTGATCTGATCCAGCCTTACACCCCAGCTCGGGCTCTGAGGTCTGTGGATCAGAATCTACTGATGGTTCCTGAACACGCTTCTGGACCAGAGGAGAGAAGTCCTTCCAGGCTGTTGCTCCTAAGCTTTGGAAAGATCTCTGTGTTCGATGATCTACTGACTCCAGAAAAATCTGAAGACATTTTTATTCGTGCAGGATTCTACCTGATTTTCTGGGACTTGTTTTTTTAATGCATAGGTATTTTTAACTGTGTATTGCTTTTGATTGTTCAAGTGCTTTGTGACCCTGGTCAACAGAGGCGGTTTACAAATAACTACCACTTACTATGTTGCGCCAGGTTTATAAAAGTAGAAACCGGTTAAATACTTCTCTTGAGTGGAGCGAAAGAAAAGCTGAACGTTATATAAAACGTTGGCTTGTGAAGGAAAGTGAAAGAGACCAAAATACAATCATGGCAAAAGAATTGCTGTGCGATATTAATTTTAGTTGCACCACGAGGGAACGCCGGGGAAATCAATGCCAGTTGATTGCTGCTATAACAGAAGTGCAGGAAAAACAGAAAATAAAACCATTTATTTCTGTTCCTCCACCTCCTGTCACACACAATCGTCCACTTGTGCGTTTTCCCACCCGAGCTTCTGAAGATGTGGGCGACGAGCCAGTTTCTCTCTGAAGTGTGTGTGATCAAGTGGTTTGAGGAAAAACAAAAAGTTTGTCCCCCCCCCCCCACCGCTCACAAGGATCGCTGCCGACCGACGCTGGCAAATATGATAAAGTAATAAGAACACTTGCCCTCAGCGTGCTCGGCTCACATTTCCCCCCCTAAATTGATTCCGAGGCAGCAAATGTTTTTTTGCAGCCCGTGTTTGCATGACCGCGGCCCGCGGCGCCATCGGCGTGTTATTGACATTTACAATAACGTGGGAGCGAAGGAAAAAAAAAAACGCCGGCGTCTGCCAGACTTCAGAGGCGAACGATGGGGGTGCAAATTGAGCTAAGGAGCTGGAGAAAGAGGACACCTGCCAGTCGAGGAGGTATCACTGATATATAAAAAGAGCTCTCTTGGTTCATGGAGTTAAATAAAGTGCTCGCAGACATTTCTGCCAGTTTCTGGTCAATGGAACACTTTACTAGGAAAATACTCAGAAGTCACTCAGAGGCTATATATCGGTGGAAACTATGAAGGAATTCAGTAGCTGTTACTGATCAACAACAGTAAAGCCAAAAAGCTGAAGACCACCAAGCCCCCCATCACCAAACAAGACACATCACAAAGACAAACCCTAGACTATTTTAACTAGTTCAGGAAGTCTTTCCTGAGGATTCATCTACACCATCTCAATGCTAATATTGATATAGAGTTACTTTAATAGATGTTGGACTCTATTGTATCATCAGTGTTTGTTTGTACTAACCTCTCTTTTCATTTAAATATTGTTTGTTGTTGTTTTTCTGGAGACTAAATCATGTTAATCATAACCACGCCCACTCTTCTGTGGTTGGTCAAGCATCAAGTTTCGTCACCGCGCTCCCTCAATCCCGGAGATTTCCAACTCCAAGGTCTCATTATATAAACAAAGCGGGGCATGATTACAGCTGGCTGGAGGAGGAGTGAAGCCGTCATTACTTTCACTCTCGTAACCTCTCGTTCGCCCAGATCTAAAATGGGGGAGAACTTTATAAAGTAATAAGTGCAAAATATGGTCATGATGAGGGACTTACTGCATCTTGGAGAGGAAGACTTTGGTGTTATTTAAACTGAGTTGCTCCGGATAGAAAGATTCCGGTTGTCGATTTGTCGCCGACCACTTTGCAACTGCTTTCCTTATATCTTAAGCAGAGTGTATTGTGTTTGAATGAAGTGAGTTGAATTGGATCTGGTACTCTATCAAAGAAACACTATATACAAAGACTCAATATCCGTGGAGGAAGAAGACATGATGGTAGAAAACCATGTGGAACGTGGATGGCCGGTCGAACTCCATGGCCTGGTTTATTGTACCCCTTAAACTAGAGCATGATGTTGCAATTATTGTGTGATCAAGTGAGAAACTGCAGATAGAATTTCTCTTTTGTTGGGGACACCAGGGACACACTTTGGGCGACGCTTCCACTTTTAGTGGAAACCAGGATTTAGGAAAGACGTTAACCCACTGGCGGAGGGTCAAGAATGAAAAAAAAAGGATAAGACTGTCAATAACAAAAAAGCATAAAATGAAAAATTCAATGACTTACAACTAGCTCTGGATTCAGATGCCGTTTAAAAAAGATACGCTTGATTGAATGTAGCTGATCCTGTGTACTGTGAAGAGAGGAAACAGGAATCAGAGACAAGTAATATTAATAAATAATTTCCCCTGAGAGACTTGGTCCTATAAGAAAGGCCGACATGAATATGCGTGCCATCATACTTATAGATAAATACTGTAATCATGTACTTTACATCTTTCACTATATAGTCAAACTTAAGAGGATGCCACGTAGATCCATTTGTTGCACAAGAAGTCTTTTATCTGTCCACAGTGAGAGGAAGTGGATTCAACCAGTTCTAGCAGCTGAAGACAAGTGCAAAGGAAGGAAAAGACGTCTTATGGAAATCTGAGGAAATTCTGGCCATAGGAATCAGTTGATGACATGTAGGAGTTGAACAATGATTTACTGTTGAGCCCTCTGGAGAGGTTGTTTGTCTTCGAGCGAACCACCGAGGAAGGATCATGTCCATGCTTGACCCAGATGACACCTTAACTCATTTTGCGACAGAATCTCAGCATCAAGGGCAGGTTACATAGAACCCTACCAATTTGAGCGAGGTCTGGTTGCATACCTGTAATCTCAGGCCTCTCCGGCTGCACCCTCAAGCCCCTACTTTTTAAAACAGCTTCATGCACTTTCAAGGCCCTCTACGAGTACAGAAATGACTGATGGTTGCGTTTATACAGAAAACGGTAACGGTAGAAGAAAGTTCACATTGTTCATCTTAACATACTATACATGAAATAATGTAAGGATTTAGTCAAAACAACCAAATTTGACTCATGTCCAATACATAATTTGTGCTGTCTTTTTCCTAATCTGGGACTCCTTGTGTGCATACAGTTTGTGAGTGTAGACCTGTGTGTACACGTGGTTGGAATGTAAACTAAATTGGACATTTAGGACAAACAGATACAATGTAGGAGATGTACATGCACCGTATTTTCAGCACTATAAGGCGCACTTAAAAGCCTTTACATTTTTCAAAAAACTACATTGCGCCTTATAATCCGGTGAGCTTTATATATGAACATTACCTGGTGTGTGACCTGTTTACAAACACTTTCATGACTCTGCGCCGACTGAGCCGACACACCGTGGGCGGGATTACGTCATTGCGTCATCACAGGGTGGGATTATCGACGCAAGTCACATCATGGCGGATGACAGTGGAGTAAGATTACTGCCACAGGTTTGAGCGAGTGTGTCTTGGTTGTTGCACACTCAAAATCACTCTGCTGCGTGCTCAACCAGTGGTACACGTGCGTCCAACATGTCATACACGCGCGCTCTAGCTGTCATACACGCGCTCAACTTCACTGCTGCTCGCTCAAAATTTGTCTGCTCACAACACCAGTCTCACACTCTGCTGCTTGAAGCCTTTTTAACATCAATTGAACATTGTTACCATGGGAGTGAACCCAGTTGTCAGAACGCTTAATAAAGTTTGACTTTATCTGACTGCTTTGTTGACATTCCCTGTAGCACAGATTTATCTAGTGGATTTTTAACGCAACCCCAGTCAAATGTTTGACTGTATCTTTTATTCTATGTGCCTTATAATCCGGTGCAACCTATTTATGAAAACAGTTCCTAAATAGGCCATTCATTGAAGGTGTGCCTTATAATCCGGTGCGCCTAATAGTGCCGAAAATACAGTTGGTTAGGAGCTTGAGAGAGCAGGTAGCTGTCTGCAAAGTAGAGGCTTGAAAGAGCAACTGGAAGGGCCTGAAAGAGGAGGTAGCTGTCTTTTGGGGGCTTGATAGTGTAAGTGGAAGGGGCCTGAGACTGCAGGTGTGCAGACTGTTTGGACCAATTTCACAGTAGACGAAAGCATGTTGAGATTTAATCAGTAAAATCACAAACCGTAATATAAAATATATCTTTTTAAAGCGTTGGCATAACTTGTTATTGAGAAAAAATATTGCCATTAACTCTGGTACATGTATGGTTCCCCTGGCGGAGCGCAGCGGTTTCTCCAACATGCCATTAGAAAACGTATTTACCGTCACGAAACCGAAAACAGCAGGAATTGGCCTTTTGGGAGGAGATTGATATCGCTGAGCGTTTTCCACGCGTTTCATCAGGAAAACGAGTCACGCGGCGGTTCCAGAGAAATTAGACCAAAACACATCCATCATATTTGCATGCATTTAGAGATGGTCCTGGGTCTGCAGCGCTCACACACAAAAAACAACCCGAGCGCTCTCCGCTCCGATCATTAAAGCGACGAGGCCGGATGGCGGCCGTAATATAAGCAGATGAGATTGAGAGAGGGGCCAGCCTCCTCCAACAAAGAGTCAAAAGGACAAAGCTCGGCCATTGTGAGTCAGGACCATAATGAAAGCATTAAGATAACTGTTCAATATTTATGAAAGTGCGTTGTGCTGCGGTCGCACGCAAACACACGGGGGGAGACAAAGGAGGCAGCAGTCGGTTAGGCCATTCATTATATGAATTGATTTACTGAGTAGTCCCCAGTGATCGTCCCGCCCCTCCACACACACACACCACACACACACACCGTACCAAAGCTTCCTTCTTCTACCAGCGTAGGTTGTTCAAAAAACAGGTAGCGTTGTTTGGTTGTTCATGACAAAAGGTAAACTACCATCAGAATGCAACTGTGTTAAGTCTAAAAGTGAACCACTGCGTACTTTATACAAAAATTTACCCATGACTCACCACCCTTTTTGCTCCGACGCAACACTGTAAAATAAGATAATCCTTTATTCGTCCCCAAAATCTGTACAGTCTCCACAGGATAATTCACAGATTTTTAAATATACTCTTTAAATAAAATAGCACATGCTGACGACTTATTTTTGTTGCTTTTAATGTTTAAAAAAAACTAAGATGTAAGGTCTGGGAATTAACTAAATGCGGAGTGGAAGCAAAAACTGAGTTTACATAAATGTTCATAAAGATAACCAGTACAACAAAATAAACAATAAAACCGCTAAGAATTGTCTAGAATCGTCAGTGTCCATATCACAGTCCAAGTTAAAGCGCACCACAAACTAAGGAAGATTGGAAAACAAAGAGAGCGTCAAGGAAAAACACACACACTAATAAAAACCGGCAAAAAGCAGACACAGGCGCTTGGTGGACTATGAAAAACAAAAACAGAAAATCCAGAAAGTCGAACAGGAGGAGAAACATGACATACCATATAATTTGGCGCCTGCTGCTGTGAAAGGCGTGGCTTTATACTCTCGAGCTGATGGAAGAATTGCCGAAGGGCTGCAGCTTTTGCAGCAACAGGCGCTTAGGTTTCTAAACAAACTCAAACAAGTAGAAACACAACAGGAAGTGTCAGAGTAAAATCACAAGACATTACATAAGCAAATGCATTCATTCATTCAGAATTACTTATTTTGTCAAGGATTTGACCCTAAATGTATCACTTTAATACACAATTATTTCACAATAATCTAAGTAGTCTTCAATTTTAAGTAGTGCTTTTAATATCAGAATTATCGCTTTCATCTTTTATTCGTACTATAACATCTGAATTCTTACATTAATCCCTGAATTCTTACATGAATCCCCAAATTATCACTTCTATTTTAGAACAAGGAGGAGCCAATTTTCTTTGGGCGTGAGGCGGGGGACACCCTGAACAGGAGGCCAGACTGTCGCAGGACACACAAAGTTCCCAATCCACCTTTATAGATTTTGGACTGTGGGATGAAACCAGAGTGCTCGGAGTAAACCTGTGCGACATGGGGAGAAAATAAAAACTCCACACATTACATATAATTTATAAATGTATAATATACTGTATGTGTAATAGAATATTACTAATAAGAATATCACACATCTGATGGAATCTAACACTGTTGTTGAATCCAGCGTGTCTTCAGAATAAGTGATTTAGACTTTTTTTCTTAATGCCATCACTACTTGAAAAATCATTCTAGGGAATTTCTCAAGTGAAGTCGCCGATATGATGTGATGTCACCCAAACATTATAGCAATAGTGGGCTATTAAATTTCTTCAGGAGCAATATAGTTCTATCTATCTATTTTATATAGTGGCTGTTGTGAGAGGCAATCGAGCAAAAATAAAAGAGCCAAAAGGATTAAATCAAGTATTAAAATCAAGATTATAATTACAATATTTTTCATATTTTATTCAACTAATATTTTAAAAATAAATCTGCTGATAAAAGCACTCTTTTCCAAATATGTTTTTATCTTCACTTCAATATTTTTAAGGGGCAGTAAAAACTAGATTAGATAAAATTAGATTAGATTAGATTAGATTAGATTAGATTAGATTAGATTAGGTTAGATTTAGAGTAAACGGAAATAGATTAGACAGACTTTATTAATCCCTCTGAAAATGTCCTTTGGGAAATTAGGTTTCCAGACGATAGAAGGTACAGCAAGTTTAATAAAAACAAGAACAAGAACAAAGAAAAAAGAACAAAGTGCAAAGAGATTTAGTAATTATTTGTAAAGCACCTTTCTTTGACCAGGGTCACAAAGTGCTTCAACAATCAACAATAAACAGTTAAAATTCATGCTTAAAGAGGCCAAGATAACACAGAGACAAACACAGCAGCCTTAGGAAAATTGAGGAAAAAAAGAAAGAAGACCTTAAAAATTCATATTTCGAGACGAGTAGTGAATAAATAAATGCAAAATAAAATAGTTGGTTTTCACATTTTCTTGGAATCCAGAGAATGTTATTTTGTTATTATTTATTTCATAGATAAGTGTTATTCGTTTTTTCCAGACTCCGGAAAGGGTTATTTGGTTATGTGTGGCTTTCTGGAAAAAATTTTTTTTTTAACATCTAGGAACTCCTGTGATCGTCACCCTATTTCTGTTGAAAAAAATGGCCGATCATCAAAGAATGAAAAGATTACGTGGCCCTCAAGGGGAAAAGTTTGGGCATCCCTGATTTACATGGTGTAAAGAGACATGAGCACTACTGAAAACTCAACTCTTAAATAAGATCACTGAGTACCACACAATTGTAAAAGCCTCTACCTGCTATCAGGCCAAACCTTTTGATTATTCGTACATGTCGTCGGTCAAACTATGGTTTAATTGGGTTACTGTTATATTTACTTCACATGTTTTTCCCTCCAACTTTGCAAACAGTTATCCCTACAAAGGCAACCGGGGCCACAACTCATCGTCTCATCTTTCTCTCCCTGTCGTCAGCCTCACATCTCCCTTCTATTTATCTATTTTTATTCCCCTGCTTTAACAACCATAGCTCTAAAAGTACAGACACTGCCTCGCACAGCCACGGAGATTTACACCTCAATTCCCTACCATCGGGGGGGCGGGGGGGCTGATGGGTGAGCCGGTGTCTTGAGACGAACCATCACCAGATTTACAAGTCTCCCTCAGACAATCCTCCACCTCTCCACCTTCCAGGGTTCAAAGGTCAACTCCATCTGGAGGCTGTTTCGTAAGAACGGGGGCCTTTTCCAACAACAACAAAAAAAAGAACAAATAAAAAAGAAAAGAAAGAGATTTACGCCGTGGTGCTTGAAGCCATTGCTGTTTTCGATCGCTCGCTTTTTTTTATTGTATCTGGGATACAACAAGATTGGCTGCTTCAAGGAAAACTGATGAAAAATACTGACGCCGGAGTTTTAGACGGGAGAGAGAAAAAAGATGAACGGAGCTTGAGTATGCATTGTGCGGCTTTTCGGAGAGCTTAGAAAACGAAGCCGCGGGGCCTTATAGGCATTAATCAACCCTCAGGTCAATGAATTGATTTGCAAATCAGACACCATACAGTAAGTCACGGCCGCAGCTCCATTAGGGAAGAGCTATGTCATCATTACAGACCAGGATCCAACAGCTTTGTGGGAAAACCAGCTATCTATTTCCACAAAGACCTTGCAGAAAAGGTTCGATAACGCGAGAACGGCGACAGAGAGTTGGAGTTAACTCCTTTTTTTTTTTTTGGTGTTGACTCATCCACACTGGGAGATGGATTTCTACGTCAAAAGCTGCACATTAGGCAAAACGGCTTTTCAGCCGCTACCGCACTAACGAAAATGTATAAATCCTGGATGTTGTATCGTACATCCCAAAGAAAATATGATATTAAACTGCAGGCGGTGGAAAGAAAACACGAGAATATAGAAGAGTGAGGTTCAATTTCGAGACGTGAATCTGTTTATGGATTCAACTTCTTGAAGAGATTTGAAAACTTTTGCCGTAAACCTCTGCAGCGATAAATTCATTGACTATCCTTCACTCTCATTGGTGCAGTAGAAGCTTCCATATGTATTCATGCCAAGTGTGTTATGTGAATGAATTCCCAAACTTTACTGCCACCTGCTGTCAGATTGAGATATCCAAGGTGTTTAAAGGGTATGAAATGTGAAAACCCAACTCTCCTGACTCACTCACATGTTTCAAATTTTAAAGTCTTCCTCTCCAAGATGCAGTAAGACCCTCATCATGACCATGATTTGAACTTACTACTTTAAAAAGTTCTCCCTGTCTGAAATACTGACAAACGAGAGGTTACCAGAGCAGAGTCCATTATGAAGTAATACTGGCTTCACTCCTCCTCCAGCCAGATGTATTCACACTCCGCTTTGTTTATACAATGAGTCCGTTGGAGGTCGTGACTTTGTGGATTGTGACAAACCTCCATGTTCGACCAATCACAGGAGAGTGGGCGTGGTTTTGATAAAACAGATTTCATCTCCATCTTCAGTGGGCGGGGCTTAAGTACATGTTCTAATGTACATATTTCAGGTGAAGATTAAGAGTTTGGTACAAACAGACACAGTGATGATACAATAGAGGTCCGAGCGTCATTTAAAAGATACTTTAGTTGAGTATTGAGTTATAAAGATAAATGTAGGGCATCTATGTAGAGGTTAAGTCGCGTCATTTATTGGAGAAGAAAGAGGATCACCTGCCCACTGAGCAAATAAAGCTTTGATATTAAATCAATGAATATAATACCCAATTTCCCAAAGGAGATCTCCAGACGGATAAATAAAGTCTATCTATCTATCTATAGGGGTATCGTTAAGGATTAGCATTAGCAGTTAACGGTTGATGAGTAAGGTGTATCCAGGGAGGATGTCTAGGGCCAGGTCCTCAACCTTTTTTTGCACCAGGGACCTGTTTAATGTGGGCATTATAGTCTCGGACCAACTTCATATATGTATGTAAGTAAACTTGACTGAAACTAGTGTATTGACCAATCACAGGCTAATGTTACTTCAGAGAAAATATTAGTTTTTTCCCAAACAAAACCCATTTTCAGACTAGTATTACGAGTACGAGTATTAATCAATAGAACATAATTATATTAAAAAAAAAATTCTGTCGCAGACTGGTACCTGTCCCGGACCAGGTGTTGGGAGCCACTGGTCTAAGATACTTTTAGGTGACTTGCAATGATAGCCTCTGGTACAGAATTTTGTGTGATAAAACATCCAATTCTGGTTATGAAAAAGATAATAGAATTGTATTTCTTCTGATCGTGCCATCTGAAAAACAAATTGATTCAGTAAAAAACCTGGAAGTCCAGACTCACGGCAGCCGTGTCCCTTAACTCGCCTCCTCCCGACAGTCGAGGGACTCTGGATTTTATTTCAGGAGTTCAATTACTTCCTGCAGCATGTTGTGATGTCAACAAGTCATTTCCTCCGAGACTTTCCCAGACACCTTGTTCGGCGTGAAGAAAAGCTTTGGGGGATTTTTATCTCTCCATTGGCTTGGGAACGCCTCTGAATACTTGTCTAATGTGACCCGGGTACAGAGGATCTGACTGGTAGGATCAGGGAAAGGTAAGAACCTTCAACAAAGAAGTTCTCTCACATCTCCTGACAAAAACCTACACGCCGAGATATAGATGAAGGATCATTTACACACTATAATTCACCATTGAACGGGGCGCGCGGAGTGTTTAATGGAAGCGAGATCAGATAATGGACTGTTTGACACAAGGACATTCCAACACAAGTAAAAGTAAAAGAGACAGCTGAAGCTTCTGCAAGTGTTCGATACGTCCTGAGGGACCCCTTAACTCCCTGATAACGTCCCTTTTTACTTAACGTGGAAGTGTTGAGAGCGTCATTTAGGACTTCATAACCTTCTACTGCCGCACTATGGGTTTAATTTCTCTATTTACAAAAAGGTTCTGCTGACTTTCACGATAGCAACCTGTACATGATATATGATGATGATGAAAATCATAAGGTATTAGAGAGTTAAAGAATCCTGTACTTACCTAAAGGGACATGTCTGCGATTATCTTTTTAAAAGTGTGCACTGGAGCCTCTGAGGTCTAGCAGCTTTAAAATGGTCCCCTGAAGGAAAACTATTGTTTTGATTTAAGCGAGTCTTAAAAAGATGTTGGACTCTATTGTATCATCAGTGTCCGTTTGTACAAAACTCTCTTTTCATTTAAATATTTACATTAGAAACTGATCTTAAGCCCCGCCCACTGAAAACCCTTTACTTTCTGGTGATGAAATATAATTTACCTTAACCACGCCCACTCTGCAGTGATTGGTCCAGCTTCATGGTTTGTCACCGTACGTCTTCAATTCCCGGAAGTCTCGCCCTCCAAAGGGCTCGTTGTATAAACAAAGCCGGGGTGTGATTACAGCTGGCTGAAGCAGGAGTGAAGCCATTATTACGTCATAATGGATTCTGCTCTCGTAACCTCTCGTTCGCCCAGATTTCCGACGGGATACTTACTTACTTTTTTAAAGTAATTAGTTCAAAACATGGTCATGATGAGAGACTTACTGCATCTTGGAGAGTAGGACATGAGTGAGTCACTAGAGTTGGGTCATTAAAGCCTAATAAGGTAAGGTAAGGTAAGGTAAGGTAAAACTTTATTGATCCCTCAGGAGGTCTCCTTTGGGAAATTGTTTTTTTTACAATAGCCAGCAATTTTTCATAAACAATAAAAAATAATACATAAAAAATAAAATAATACACTAACAATTTCAACACACTTGATATTTGATTGATTGATTGATTTATTGATTGTTAGGCGACTTCCAAGGAAACGTTTTGACTTCTACCAGTTTGACATTTTGGGGTAGTTGTGTTTCGGATGAATAAATATGAAGCAATTCTGCTCCCAACTCCTGCTACATACTTCTCTCATTGTGATTTTTTTTCTGGTGAAACAATTGTGTCTAAAGCTGGTTATGATGAGGATTTGACATTTGGATCTTAATCCGCTATCCTGGCTCATGGCGTTTCGTGAAGACTGGAAAAAAGACCCACTTGTCATTCACGTCGATAAAAGCCAGTATAAGTATCTTGAGCGTCTTGAAGGGATGACTTTTCAAGAGCTAACCCCGACGCTGCATGACAAGCTAAGCGAGTGCTTAGCAGGGAAGATGTCAGTATTCCGCCCTGTAGAGAAGGAATCGGATTCTAGGGAGAGGTTCATATTCACTTTGGATTGCTGTCCCCACGACCCAGTCCGGGAACAACATTTGGAAACAGATATAAGGCAAACCATGCCCTCACTCATCCAGATGATAAATTATTTTGGGTGATTCAAATTTTAGTCACGTCTACCCAAAATGTATAATGTCATGCGTTTATTGCATGACCCCGATCTTCCACACTGTAGCTGTCGTTTACCAGCAAACATACCGACATGCAATCATCAGTCCTTTAATTACATCGACACCAAATACCCTGAGAGCAACAAGCCGAGCCCGATACTCTCAGAAGCCCCGAGCTAATCTGCCAGACGGGCTGCAGGTTCCAAGTGCAGAGAGAGGAAATCACCAGAGGAAATCTGCCGGTGTTTCCACAGCGATCCACGGTAACAGATTGAATATGTATCTGAATCTAAAACTCCTTTTTTGAAATAGTCACAGAAACACAGTCACCTACGAAGATCTGCAACCACAGAAAGGCTTTAGTAGGAATTTGGCAGCTTGAAATGTGGATGTGTGTAATGACAATAAATGTTGGGATGTGTAGTTTTACATGTGCATGAACATTGTGTTGTCTGTAGATTGATGCAGGTGTGTGTTTGTTTGAGTGTAGCAATCCCTTTTAACCTTTTTCTTGTTGTGCATTGATTGTACTTCAGCATAAACTTGCACAGAGTTGTGTATTTTGGCTTGGTTGTATAGCAGTGTAAAGATGTGACTTGTAGTCCTGAGTACAGAAGTGTGTATTTGACTAGGTGTGCTGCTTTGAATGTGTATTTTTACCATGCATGAGTCTTGTTGTTACAACGTAAATGTTTTTTTAATTGTGTGTTTTGTGATGTTTTTTTCTGATTCAGTGTGTAGCCTTTATGTGTGCGTATTGTTGCATATGTGTGTCAATGAAAGTGTTTACTAAGGCGTGTATTTTTGTATGTTTTAAAATATTTGTCTTTATGTTCACTAGTACTTTCTGTACCATTATATGCGAATGACCTGTGTGTAAGTGTGTGTTGTGAGTGTGCTTTGGTGTGGGTATGAATTTGCCAGGATGTGTGTGTGCGTGTGTGCATTTGTGTATGTGTGTGTATGGGTGTACACTGCATTGTGTGATTTTCCATTGTTGGAATATTTTGTTTGGATAAGATTTTTGTGTAAAAAAGGAACTATTTTAAATATTTATGCATCAAATATTTTGAAGAAATTCTCCACAAAGAAAACTTTTAGCCGCATTTAAATATTGTGTTAAGTCAAAAAACATTTAATATTTTGGGAAGTTGGAGGCATTTGAAACGTGAACAGATTCCAAATACATCAACAGAAGTAGAGCGGCCCTTTAGGATGCTGGAGAGCAGTTCAAGCATCGGTTCCTGGAGGCTCGGGGACTTTTTCTCAGATCATCAGTCGTATCTAGTACTTCAGAAGATCTGTGAGCTGCGTCACTCAGTCACTCTAATGCATCCCAAAATCTTGGCCTGGAAAATACACACATATTCTGGGAACTGGTTTGAGGCTCCCACACCACTCGTCCCCTGGAAAACAAATGTTGAAGCAACACAAAGAAGGATTCTGGAAGGTAAATGGGCTTAAATGGAGAAGGCTGGAGATGTTGACTCTGTAAAGGTACGATTACTACCATGTTTTTTTTTTAGTCCAGCAGTACATTGTAACAGAATAATGGTATTTTCAAAGACAATACCTACCCAAGTGAAATTGAATGTACTTTATTAGACTGGAATAGAACTCTTATTTAAAGTGATAGTTCAACCAAACTCTAAACTTAAGCTGTTTTCTACTCACCCTCATGTCGACTAAGAGTTGGAATTATTTTCAGAGAAATCTTTTCCTTAGAGTTATAGACAACAAGTGTTTGTTCATTTGTATGTAAAGAATGGCGCCCAGTGGACGAACATCTTCCAAAAAGAAGCTTAAAAACATCCAAATACCTTCATACTACTAGTCTTTAATGTCCATCTTGTATTGAAGCCTTGATGAGAAGATTTGTTCCGGGTAGAATTAAATAAGTGTGTATTTAAGGCTACATTGTGGCAGATGTTTAAATAATAACAAGCGATATAAACAGGAAGTACTCCATAGTAAATATCGCAAACGTTTCCAGTGTTGACAGTAGACTGTGTGTGCTCTGGAATGTATTTTTGTGTTACTTAAAGCGCAACTTATGTGTTTATATAAGTTAGTTTTAAATAGATGTTTGACTCTATTGTATCATCAGTCTCTGTTTGTGCAAAACTCTCTTTTCATTGAAATATTTACAGTAGAAAATGATATTAAGCCCCGCCCACTGAAATTGTTTGTTTTTCTCAAGCCAAAATCTTGACCATAACCACGCCCACTCTTCTGTAATTGGTCAAATATCAAGAGTTGTCACCGCACGTCATGAATCCCAGAAGTCTCCACCTCGAAGGGACTCGTTGTAGCAACAAAGCGGGGCTTGATTACAGTTGGCCGAAATGCATTATGACGTCATATTTGACTCTGCTCTTGTAACCTCTGGTTCAACCAGATTTCAGATGAGGGGGGGAACTTTATAAAGTGATACTTTTATTTAAACATCATCATGATGAGCGACTAACTGCATCTTTGAGAGCAAGACTTCAACATTTTAAACGTGTGAGTGTGTCCGGAGAGTTTAGTTTTCAAATTTAAACGAAAGTTGTATCATAAGATTGAAAAATAAATTGTTTCAAAAGAGGCCAAAATAGTACTTTAATTGGTAATGGAAAATATATAGAGCTATGATAACAGTATTCTCCTCACTGAACAAGCATGGCAGATTTCTTGAGAGATAGATTCTGCACCAGAAAATGTTGGTCGCAGAGTAAATCGATTTATTCTTTCTCATATGTGCACCGCAGTCAGTACCTTCTCACTTTCTGCTTTCTTTTCTGATTCTTTTTCCAAGAGAATCAGCCACTTAACATCCTTTTAGTGCTTTTCTTCATTTCTACCCTGAGCACATTCGTCTTTCTTCTTTTCCAATAAATCATCAGCGATATTTCCTTCGCCTGAATATTGCCAGGGTGTGATTTTAAAAAACACATTTCAGATTGCTATGGCACAATTGATTTAAGACACGTGACGTCCCTTCGGCGATAACTGCTTATTTGACAAACACTTTTGATATTTTTTGACAGGCTGGTTGAATTGGGTCCTACTTTTCTTGCTTTGTAAAACACAATCTTTGAGTGTTTATTGGGAAATCAAAGTGGAAATGTGTGACCAGATTGTTACTATCAGTATGTGTGGGACTTTTGAGATAGCGGGGGGGATATTGTACAGAGAATGACTCACGTATACAAACACATATGATGAACAATAAAAGTAAAAAATGTTAATAAATGTTTGAGACTAACAAAAACAACAAAAAGAAAACTGCAAAAGCTTATTCAAAACCCTATTTTTAGTTTATTCCATACACATTAGCTTCCAGGAAGTCAGCACAAGTCCTGCACGCTTGTTGTTTCTACCTTCTACCATCTGTTATTGGTCACATCTTTGAGCAACCAGGAAACGGCAGACAGGCGAGGCATCTAATTGGCCCGCCGAGACTAGCGGCCTGTTGAAGGTAGCAGTCGTGGTTGGGAAAACAGCAGGTGCCACTGCTGCCATCTTGGCTCCGACACAGGGGTCCGTGGCCTCCCTGCGGCGCCTGAGGGGGCTTTGAATGGCCGACGGAAAACATGCCAAATGATGTTGTTTAATTTTAGCATTAGTTTAAGAGTTTATTTAGAAAACAATACGGGGAGAATCAAAAGTTTTTTTTATTTTTTTATTTCACCTATTTCTCCTGATAATGTGCAAACGGAAGTCTCTTGAGATCTTAATTAAATTAATTAAATTAAATATGATAGATAGAGTGACTTATTAATCTGTCTAGAGATCTCTTTCGGGAAGTTGGGTTTCCAGTTTGGTACAGCAAGTTTTATAAAAACAAAGTGCAAACGAAAGAACAAACGGAAGGGATGACAAAGTGTAAGTATAAAGAACAAGGATACAAAGGATAAAAAGAATAACATCGAATAGAATAACATCATCCTTTCACTCTGTCCCGCCTCCAAACTCAGAATTGTACAGTCTAATAGCACGAGGAATGAATGAGTCTATTAGTGTTGCATCATGGGAGGAGCATTCATGCTCCATCTGCTTCTCTGCTTAAATGACATGTGTTCAAAGGATGACTGTCGTCATCCATGATGATTATAGATTATCATCATTCTATAGACTATATAGATTATAAATCATTATATATAAGTAAATGTGGTTTTTTTTTGTTTTTTTTAAAACTAAATAAATACTTTGTCTTATTACATTCGGCCTTTAACCCTTATGTTGTCTCAGGGTAAAGGTGACCAAGAGGCCCCGGAAGCCCCGAAAACAAATGTGTTTGTGGCATCCCTTGTGTTGTCTCTAGGTCAAGGTGAATGACCTCCACCACTGCATATTTATTTATGAAAGCCAGGGAGGTTGTGGACCTTTATCCAGACTTACAGAAACCAGTGGAAACCAGGGACACCCATCTAATGTCGTGAACAGTCTGAAAAGAGTTTTGGTCAAAAATCCACACCTCTGAAGTGGAATCTAGAGGATTCAAAACCGAAACATTTGAATATAGCAGAAGGCAATTTGTTAATTGAGCAGAACTTACTTACAACAGTGGAGCATGCTCAACTTTTCGGGCTGCATTTCTGTAAATTGAGCTGGAGATCTGGTTCGGAGTAGTCGTTAGTTTCAATATAATTTAGTGAGTGTGCAAATAAATGAAGAGGCTTTATCCACTACAGATCTGTAGATAAAGATATTTTTCCCTAAGATTGATTTTTTGTGTTTTTTTTCGTCTGCGTTTTCGTTCAGAGAATGTGTGATTCATTTATTATTTTTGCTTAATTTTTCCATTCTTTTCTATCGCTGGTGTGTGTCCGTCGCTTCCTTGATGTCACAGAAAACCCTCAACTGATCCAACAAAAGTCATCAAATCTAAACCAATGTCAAAACCCAACTCTCTTGAATCACTCCCATGTTTTAAATGTTGAATCTTCCTCTCCAAGATGCAGTAAGTCCCTCATCATGACCATGTTTTAAAGATATTACTTTAGAAAGTTCTCCCCCGTCTGAAATCTCGGCAAACAAGAGGTTATGAGAGCGGAGTCTATTATGACAAACAATGTTTCCACAATGAGTGCCTTGGAGGTAGAGACTTCTGGGATTGATGACATAAACCTTGAAGATTGATCAATAACAGCAGAGTTGTTGTGGTAAACAAGATTTAATCTCCAGAAAATCAAAGTGTTTGAAGGGCTTAAGATCATTTGCTAATGTAAATTTTCTGTACAAACAGACACTGATGATACAATAGAGGTCCATGATCTTTTTAAGACTTAAATCCACACATTGACCTTTAAACATCTGATATTTACAGATGAGAAACTTTTCACTTAAATCAAAGACACGTTGTCTGAAACAGTATTAGCTACAACTCCCCCATCTCTCCGGGGGGGCCTAAATGACAAGTCCCACGGTGGAAAAATGTTCATTCGTTATCCAATTTCTCACTCCATTGCCTTCCCCCTCTCTCTGTTCGCCTACTGCGAGCGGTCGCTCCTCCGGCGGCGTGCGATCTGTCAGTCAAGTGTAGCCTCCGTCAAGTTTTAGGCTAAAACTCGCTAATCCTGCCATCGCGGAGGCTGTTAACTGGCTAATTACAGAATATATTGGCCGTCACTGCCTCCTAATCCCCCGCTCTTCATTCACTTTGGCCCATTAAGACCCCCGAGGGATTACTGTAACAATCACACCTCCTCCGCTTTGATGGTATGTAGGGATTAGCATTAAAGTATAAAGTGTGTGTCACCGTCACGGCAGCCCTGTCAGGAGGAGCCGGAGCGCAGCCAGAGACTTCTGAACTTAAAAGAAAAGGTTTTTTTCTACATGAATAATTCATGTGACACTGGAGTCATGAAGTCAGATATGAAACAACTTAATGCAACTATGTTGATGTAACAAAGGAAGAAGTCAACTGCGTTTGTGATGGCTGGATTTTTAAAGTGTAATCAATCATTCGCTGTTTTTTCACCTGCTAACTTTGTACGATGACCCTTTTCTCACATTGAGACTCATTGCCATCTCTTCATCTGGTCCCGTCTCTGTCTGTGGTCGCCTCCTAAAGGAGGAGACTAGGTGACCCCTTTAAACCGGAACTTAACTGAAGCAGAACTTCACGGCTCCTCCTCAATGAAATCCAACTCACTTTACATTAGAAAATGATCTTAAGCCCCGCCCACTCCTTTTTTTTTTTTTACTATAACCAGATCAAGGTTCGTCACAACGCGTCATCAATCCCGGAAGTCACCACCTCCAAGAAGCTTGTTGTATAAACATAGTAGGGCGTGATTACAGCTGGCTGGATTAGGACAGGTGAGCAGGATCCCCCAATTATGTTAAAGGCAGGCAGGTGGATCGGTGGTGAAAGAGAACCAATCAGAAAAGAACTGCATACTGAAACACACGGGCAGAACAGGACATAAAAGGGGCTATAAAGTCACTTTTTTGGGACACAACTGTGAGATAAACTGCACATTGCTTGAGCTCAACCTGTTGCTGTGGTGGACAAATCGAGATCCCTCCGTGCCAACCAAAGTGCTTTGTTAACTCTCGGGAATCTTCTACAAGATGACTTAAACTGCGTCTCAAATCGCATACTTGCGTACTTAATCGTAGTATTTATAGCGCTTCTCAATTCTTCTGTAAAATGTAGTGCTCCATGCACACTAAATTGTCACTAAAACGCCCACAAAACCGAGTATGGATCGATGGACACTTTCTACCCTAAACGTAAAATATATATATATATATATATATATATATATATATATATATATATATATATATATATATATATATATATATATATGTTCTATGCTGTGGTGTGTTGGGGTGGAAATGTGTCCAAGAGGAGTGTCAACAGGTTGGACAGGTTGATCAGGAGGGCTGGCTCTGTGGTTGGAATGAAGCTGGACTCACTGGTGACAGTTGCTGAGAGGAGATCATTGAACAAACTACTGTCCATCATGGATGATGACAGTCATCCTCTGAACACTGTCATCAGTATGCAGAGAAGCAGAATGAGAGCACGAATGCTCCTACCCAGGTGCAAAACAAATAGACTCAGGGATTCATTCATTCCTCGGGCTATTAAATTGTACAATTCTGAGTTCGGGGGCAGGAGTGGAGTGAGAGTATCTGGATGTTCTGTTCTATGTTAGTCTTTGTATCCTTTGTCTTTGTTGTTTTTCTTTGATCTATGTTCTTTGTCTTTATCTTCAGACTTAGATTGTTTCATCTTGTTCTTTTTCTTTATGTTCTTCTTCTTATTTTATTTTTTATGTATTATTTTTTATTGTTTATGCTGGCTATTGGAAAAAAACAATTTCATATAATCAATAAAGTTGTACCTTACCTTACCTTATATATATATATATATATATATGGGCATTTTCAGCAACAGTATGAGGATGACACGTCTTCGGTGCTGATACCGGCGTCAATATCTCAAGAATATTAAGTTTCTCATATTTCTTGATCCAAACAAAAAGTGCTACCAGCAGGTGTTGATAGTGTTCCTACAGCTGATTTAAATCATAGTTAAATAGTAGTAGAAGAAGAAGATGTCGCTTCATTTCCTGTCAGTGCATAGCAGCAGTGTTTGATTTGAGATGTACTGTCGAGAGTTTGCGTACTATTTATTACGTACACTATCCTGATGCATACTAACCGCCAGTGCACTAAGATAAGTATGTGATTTGAGACACGGCATTAGACAACCTCATTTATCAAAAAATAAATTGAACTTTTTGACGGTTTTGAATGAGAGCAGGAGCTAATTTAAGCAATAAAAGGTTGAGTGCAAGTGATACGCTTGACGTAAAATAAAAGTAAGGAAACACAGTGTTTGCTCAAGTACTTTTTTGGTTTCTTCGTTTTGTTCAGAAATATGTCACATAAAAAAAAACTCAGAACCTAACTTAGTTGAATATAAGAGACGACGTGTCATAAAAATTAAAAAAGCCCTTTTTTTCCCGACTTTGAAGTTCTCAATGAAAACCTCATTTGAGGACACGGAGGTCACGCCGAGAAGATGGAATGATGAGTCAAGAAAAGCGAATCAGATAGCAGAGTTGCTGAAGAGAAGAAGCGGCGGCTCGGAAGTGTATATGCAAGAGAAAATTACAAGAGGACGAGGAAAGAGGCGAACACATGTGATAACCAAACTCTTCCACCTGTGAAATAAAAAAAGATATGCTGGCTTATCACTCCCGCCGCCTCCCCCTCTCACTCACTCGTCTCCACCTCTTTTGTTCACTTCTTCCTACTGAGTATTGCTCAGAGGCACAGGAGCGACGCTTTAATGTGGCTCCTATCAGTTTGCGCTGTGATGTCTTTGTCCTTTTTTACCTTCTGTTCTATCTCCGTGTCCCAGTTTGTCACAACGCACATTAACTTCTGAAAAAAAGTTCAACTGACTTATCGGAGGAAGTTAAGGAGAGGAAAGTGAACTGGGATGCACTGTTTTTATAAGTGGAGATAAAATGGAATCCACGGGTTTGTGTTTGACCAAAGTCTGGCCGGGAGGCAAACTTTAGGTCTTGATCAGATTCCCTGTGGCCCGAGGTCTTGCTATATTTTTTACAGATGTCTTTTGATAAAACCGTACGTTTTGTTACTTTTGTTGGAAAAAAAAAACGGAGGAAAATCTCTAAACTCAGGAAAATGGTGTCAAAACTATTGTAACAGTTTGTTTTGGTGTCTTAACAAGAAGGATCTGTCTCGCCTGCAGTTAATACAAAACTCGGCAGCCAGAATTCTCAGCTGCTCTAGTAGAAGAACTCGCATTTCTTCGATCCTTAAAACTCTTCACTGGCTGCCAGTTTCTTTCAGGATTATTTTAAAATTCTGGTTCTTACTTCCAGATCTATTCATTGGTCAGACCTTCCATCACTGATCTGATCTAGCCTTACACCCCAGCTCGGGCTCTGAGGTCTGTGGATCAGAATCTACTGATGGTTCCACGCACACGGTTCAGGACCAGAGGAGAGAAATCCTTCCAGACTGTTGCTCCTAAGCTTTGGAACGATCTTCCTCTCTCCTCTACTGACACCTTCAAGAAACATCTTAAGACTTGGCAAAAATTAAATATGTTTTTTGTTGCCGTGTTTTTCTCTATATGGTCTTGACCTGTTGAAGTTCTTAATTTTTTTAATGTATTTACCTACCTACCCACCGACCTACTTACCTACCGACCTAGCTACTGACCTACTTGCTTACCAAAAAAAGAATTGTAAGAATATCAGGAAGAAAAGTTAGTCTCATTGAATTTTTTTTAGCTTTCTTTTAATCAAGTCTAGAGACCTAGATTTTAATCGTATTATGCTGTAACTTCCTGTTCTGAACTACAAGCAGACGCCAAAACCTTTAATACACAAGGGTATCCTGCTTGTTTTTGTGCTGTTTCCTCTATGCCCATGAGTATTTCCTGTCTCTCTTTTACATTCCCTTCAAGTTCTTGCTGATGAATTTAAGTCTTACCGACTGTCCCCGACATAAATTGTTATAGGCCCTATTTCCTAGTATCTCCTCTTGCAAGGCACGTGACATGCTACCTACTTTGTGTTACCTACTGACTCTTACTTATTCTTCGGGACTCCATTTGTTCCCACTAGTCACAAACTACAAACTTCAGCATAACAATCAGAAGGCAAATATCAAGCCATTTAAAATGGTAAAGTGGCAAAACCATAGTTATCTAAGATGTTACTGAGTTAAATAAAAGTTAAATGTACAGATACAGCCGCAAACTAAACTCTCTCTCCTCAAGTCGCTGGTCAATCTTGATAAAAATTGGACTCTTATTATGGAAAAACTGGATCAGGATTATCACCATTAAGCTATCTTAAGAGAAAATGACCCCCTTCCCAAAGTAGAGCAATGGTTGTGGTAGAAAAGAACCAAAGAAAGAGCGGATGTCTACCTCTGTCGCTTTGATGACATGGACCACAAACACATCGCCGAGGACTCTTGATGCGTGAAAGTATTTGGACCCACTTTAGGGAGTGTACGTTCCTAAAAAGGAGAAAACCCCACCACTCGGAAGCCTGGGATGGTGAGACGTTTTCAAGACGATGCAGGAAGCTGCCAAAACCAGCCTGGGAAGTGAGCATGGAGAATGAGAGGGGGAAATTAGAAATTGAGGAGGAGAAATTGGAGGAAAAAGTGGGAGGAAATGGGGGGAAAAAAGGCTGGAAAGTGAGCCAAAGTGGAATTTGGGTGGTTGAGGAAGAGTGTGGGGGGGGGGGGGGGAGTCCAGTGACTACAGGCTCTCTGGTGTCTATCTTTGATCTAAATGTACTTTGGCGTTTCTCCTCTCCTCTCCTCAGATGCAATTAGATTCCTCGCTAGCCAAGCAGACGCAGATGAAATGGCTGTTTAATGACTTCCTCGGCAAACTCACCCCAACGCAAACCTTCCATCTGGAGCCTCCTGCACCCCCTCTTTCTCATCCTCACCCTAAATTTTGTGTCTGTGCGACTGCCTTTTCATTTTACGGAACACGATTGTTTATATAGTATTTCTTGTTGAGGCCCTGAGATTAAATCTCTTGGAGCTGGGTATAGTTGAACTGATTTTCAGCGAGGATTCGATTTGAAGTTTGTTCGACGATCGAAATAAAAAAAAGGAGGAATAATGTTATTCTCAGAGCTTGAAAGAATGTAAGTCTTTGTTGTTATGGCGAAACAAAAGTAGCCAAATGTCATTAAATTGAAAACCGGTCGAATGCTGTTTAAAAGGGAGGAAGCCGAGTGTAAGCTTAACTGGAAGTAGAAAAAGATAGTCTTAACAGGAAGTAGAAGAAGATAGTCTTAACAGGAAGTAGAAAAAGATCATCTTAACAGGAAGTAGAAAAAGATAATCTTAACAGGAAGTAGAAGAAGATAGTCTTAACAGGAAGTAGAAAAAGATCATCTTAACAGGAAGTAGAAAAAGATCATCTTAACAGGAAGTAGAAAAAGATCATCTTAACAGGAAGTAGAAAAAGATAATCTTAACAGGAAGTAGAAAAAGATAATCTTAACAGGAAGTAGAAAAAAATAGTCTTAACAGGAAGTAGAAAAAGATCATCTTAACAGGAAGTAGAAAAAGATCATCTTAACAGGAAGTAGAAAAAGATAATCTTAACAGGAAGTAGAAAAAGATAATCTTAACAGGAAGTAGAAAAAGATAGTCTTAACAGGAAGTAGAAAGAGATAATCTTAACAGGAAGTAGAAAAAGATAATCTTAACAGGAAGTAGAAAAAGATAATCTAAACAGGAAGTAGCCAAATGTTGTCCAACAAATGTCTACTTCCTGTTGGTAGAAGGTTTCCCATTGAGGGTTGCTTTATAAAAAACTAGCGAGATGATGCTTGAACAGGAAGTAGCAGAAGTCTATTTACCAGATTCAAACTTGATAATTTGTATAATTTCCGGAAGAAAAACATGTGACAAAGGCAATAAACACCAGATTGATTTATAAATTAGTAATACGTGTTCTTTTGCACTGGAAGTTATGTATTTATTTATTTTCTAATTTGTGTTCTTGGCTTCATTTTAGAATCTGGTGTCTGTTCTTTGAGTTACAGCTCTACGTCAGGTTTCTTTCCAGAAATATCAGTAATATATTGCTTTTTATCTTGTTATTAAAGTGAATAAAACACATTTAAATACACAAAACCTAAACAAAACACTTTGTTAGTTTAAACTTGCTCTATGTTACCAGTGCAGCTCTAGTTCCCTGCCAAGAGCTCATGATAACAACATCACTGTGGCAAGAAAAAACTGCCTCTAGGAAGCAGAAACCTTGGAAGGATCGATTGCAAAAATGTATATAATACACAAGTGAACAGACTCAAGTGTGGGGAGAAGATACAGAGGAGAGTGAGTGGGGGAGAGAGGATTGAAGTTGAATTTCTTTATTCATTTATTTCCTGAAAGACAAAAGTTCATAATGGAAATTTAAGTCAAGATTTTTTGACGGTGTATAATTTAATTTTTGTTAGAATTGATTTTGTAAAAATTAGTAAAAAAGTTCAGGAAGCATCAGCAAGTATCAGTACCGGCAACAAACATATTTGATGGATAAATCTTATCATTTAATATGATATTCAACCCTTGTGTTATCTCAGGGTCAAGGTGACCCATAGGCTCGAGAAAACCAATGAGTTTGTGGTTATCCCTTGTGTCGCCTCTGGGTCAATCGCATTTGTTTTCGGGGTCTTCGGGGTCACCTCGATCCTGTGGAAAACACAAGGGTGAATAATAAAAGTTGGGTCTATTGTAAGACCACAGTATTTGTACTTTTTGACCAAGTTAAGATCAACCATCAAGAAGAATATTCTCTTCTGAGTTCAATTCAGTTGTATTTACGGCGTTCCACTTGTAATTTTCATCTTCAACCCAGTTTAGAGCAACGTTTTTACAACTTTTGTGCATCTCAAAAAATTCTTTAAAGAATGAAATCCCACCTTCTTTAACCCGTCAATGTAATAAAGCTCTCCGACGACGTTCCATCTGTTTGCGGAGGTGCTCTTTGAAGGCGGCGCGATGATGGATCTGCACCCCGTAAGTCGCCGAAATAGGTTTATGTTGCATTTCTCCGAGTAAAAAAATGTGAAACTAAGTGCCTTTCAGCTGGAACCATTAGCACCCACTCGTAAAAAAAAAAAACGCTGACAGCGAGAGGACGCGGCGCTACAATATCAAAGTGCTCGCACATCAATCAGCGGATAAATGTTGTTCCGTAGAAGTTTTGGATTTTTTAAAAAACAGATGCTTGATTCCACCGGGACGAGGTGGCAAACCCGTTTGAGTCTGTTTTGAACGTTCACCGCTCGAGATCGAGAACAATTTTTTACCGGACGTCGTGGCTTCAGTGGCGGCGAATTAACAGCAGCTGGCAGTCGCGTCCCTCCGAGAAGTTCTTTCATAATAACGGGAGACGACAGTCAAGTTACGGGGGACATTAATTTTTCAAAGTGGAAGAGAAAGTGATCGTGAAAGGAGATATAAATGTAGAAGCGCTGTCTGCCCGACCGCACACCTCAGCCTTTCATCAGCGCTGCCGCACGTAGGCGGCGGTGGCATGTGTTGGCTTCTGTTCGTCTGATTCATTCTTATTAATACAGTCACACCTTTATTTATTCATTACCCCCTCTTCATATTTAATTCATCCCTCGTTTCATTTTATTTTTATTTATCAACTGAAGGGGAAGTTTGATCAAACGGTGACAAGGCTGCGAACACGTGGAAGGAGATGAAACGGGGCGAGTAGAAAGCGAAAAAATAGGAGGGTTGTGAAAGCGACGGACATGAAAGATAAAAGATGGCGTGAGTGGCAAATATGCACGAGAATCATTTAACTTTTCGCTAACTTTTTTACAACGGGGTTCAATTTGAAACAACAACAAAAAAGTTTCCAGCCTTGTTTTTAAGGTTCATATTAATCCCCTGAGGCTGAAAGTGGAAACTTTTTTTTATTTATTTTTTATTTTTGGGAGGAAACATCATCAGATATGAACAAGATGCTTCCTGGAAACTGGGTCATAGGAAGACGAAAAAAATAACTTTTTTTTTTTCTCTTCTTCTGCATGTAAAAGTTTTTTTTTTGTTGTTTTTTTTTGCTTTTTATAGAATGAAAAAAAAGATCTCGCTCCCATCTGTCGTCCCGGCGAGCCAACAACACGCTCGGCGGCGAGTAAATACGGGAACGAAGACGTCGCGTAATATTTCTGTGATTGAATTAAGATTAAAGATTCATCGAGGATCCGAACGGAAGAGACAACGAGGCATAATCGAGTGGGTTTAAGGACTTCTGGGTCACGGAACTATTTGTGAGTTGAATCTTTGATAAGATGTTTTTTCTCGGAGCTTTCTTCGCGTCTTTATTCCGTCGACAACAAAATTAACTGATGATGTACTTTGAACGTTGATGTAGAAAAAATTCTGATGGATGGAAACTTTTATTATTTTTCAATACTTGTTTTATTTCAAACATCGATGAAAATGTAATATACTTAAAGGTCAATACAAGATAAATAAATACAAATGAAAACACATCGAATAAAAAGAAAAAATGAAAAAAAGAAAAATGTAGAACAACACAGTATAAAGAATACATGAAAATATATATATATATTTTTGTTAGAATTGATCTTCTAAACATGTATAAAAATACTTAATCGTACATCATTGAGATAAAATAAAGAAATACAAAGGTCAAAATTAGGCGAAAGGAAAAGGGAAAATAACATAAAACTGTAGTTAAACAAATTATAGAAATACGTAAAAATACCTTCTTTTTTTTTTAGAATTGATCTTTTAAAATTTGTATAACATACTCATTTATACATTGTATAATGAGTGAAATAGTTAATTATACAGTGTTCATAAAAAAGAAATAATAACAAATGAAAATAAAGCCAAATAAAAACGGAAAAAAACAAAAATAACCTTTAGTTCAATAAAATATTAGTAATGGGAAAAAATACGTTTTTTTGTTAGAATTTATCTTTTAAAACATGTATAACATACTTAATCCTTCATTGTATAATGTACAAACTACTTAATTATACATTATCAATACAAAAGAAAGAATACATTTTTTTTTTTTTAAAAAGCCAAATGAAAAGAAAAATAACAAAAAAAACTGTAGTTCAACAAAGTATTCTTAATAGGTCAAATAGGTCTGTTAGAATTGATCTTTTTAAACATGTTAAAAACAATTTCTTATACATTGTATAGCGTACAACATACTAATCATACATGGTAAAATGTATGACATAATCAATCATACATGGTCCACACACAAAAAAAGAAATACAAATGAAAATAAAGCCAAATAAAAAACTGTAACTCAAAGTATCAGAAATTGGTTAAAAAAGCACTTTTTTTATATTATTGATCCTTTAAAACATGTTTAAAATACTCAGTAATACATTGAATAATGTATGAAATACTTAATTATACAGTGTTCAAAAAGAAGAAAGAATTGCAAATGAAAATAAAGCCAAATAAAAGGAAAAAGAATTAAACACTGTAGTTAAAAAATTATTAGGACAAAGTACAATGGGTTTTTTTTTACTTATAATTCTCATGGATTTGTTGTTTAAAGGTCAGATTTCAGAGATTGTGGAAATAGAACAGAGAACATTATGATTGGATGTTTACAAGGTGAACAGAACAGTTTTTTTTCTTGGAAAACTAGAAAATAAATATAAAAAAAAAAAAAAACTGGAAATAACTGGACACAAGTGTGTAGTAACTAGAGAGAGACTTAACAGAAAAAATAAGTCTGTTTAAAAACACCACTGAAATCATGAAGGAGGACCTGAAATAAAATTAAAAATGTCACCAAAATAGAAGAGAAAACTAAAATAAAAAGTAAAAGAATGACCAAAAGTAACGTAGCGGTCAACACGAATTTACTGCAGAAAACAAGTTTGAAGGAAATATTCTTTAAAATAAACGTATAAAAGGAATAAAGTTATAAATCAAAAAGAGAGATTAACAAGTATAGAAAAGAAAGAATTAAAATAATAGATAATTACATAAATAAGAATAACAATGAGCTCACAGTGTTTACTGCTTAATAAATAAATGACGAGAAACTATAGATTCCACTGCGTCTCTGATCAAACTCCTACACTATTCATATTCCTGCTGAACCTCAGCTCCATTACGTGAAAAATGTCTTTGCCAATAAACATGAGGATTGATCGTAGCACACGCGTGTGCTCGCTGATGAGTGGATCAATTTAGCACGAGCTAATTGGCTGTCACGACCTCGCCGAGCCCGGGACCAGGACGGCCTTGATTTTTGATGAAAGAGCCTGAGGGTGAGAATCCCAGAAGCGAGTCAAACAACAACAAAAAAACACGTCCACAATGAAACAGACGGAACGTTCCCTGCAGCCGGGGCTGATGGGAAAAGCCACAAGTGTTTGTGTTGAATAAAAAAGCTGTTGAAGAATGAGTTCGACGAGACACAAGCTTTTACACGACTTCCTCCGGATTCAACCTCGATGGTGGTTTTTATGTCACAATTCAATGGAGCCAAAAAATGTCTTTTCGTCCTCTGAGAACAAAACATTTGTTGATGACCTTCCAAAAAATACTTTTGCTGAATTAAACTGGGGTCATAAATATTGTGTCATTCTTTTATTACAGAATTACAATAATTCATGTTAATCATACAGGATATTTCTAACGGAACGCTTTTGGTTTATTCATCTTCCCTCTGTGATATTATTTAGTCCAGTTTTTACATAGTGTTTACATATATTTTGGTTGTGGTTGAGTTAAAAATTAGCTTTTAAATTTTATTTCATTATTTTATTTTTAATTTTAGAAGAATTTAGGTTTTTAAATATATGTAAGATTTGTTTCCCCTTATCATGCTTTTTATTTCACTTTTTTTTATTGATTCGTTTATGCTTTTTGCCACTTTATACATGTACATTTATTTGTTTATTCTCAATCAAAACAGGTTATATAAACAATTAATGTATATTTATGTTTTATTTTTTTCATTTCATTTTAATTGTTTAATTAAAACATACATTTTGAGGTCAATTCAAGACTCAAGAGCAGACCAATCAACAGATAAACACAGAATAAAAGAAAAATGTTTAATCACGATCGTTTTAACAAGAAAAAGTGTCTGAATCAAAGTCCAAAGGAAACTCAGCAGGAACAACAAGTGAGGTGGAAAACAAACAAAAAAATCCATCAAGAGAGACTAGACAACATACATACCAGGGAGTTAAGATTATAATCTAGCGCCTGTTGCTGCAGGAGCAGGTTTGACGAGCTGCAGCTGCTGTGACAGCAACAGGCGCCGTGAAAAAACAAGTTTCAAAATAAAATCATTAACAAAGACATGTGAAATAAACAAATATGAACTTCTGAAAACATTTTTAAATGCTTTTTAAATGTTTACTTAAAGAATCTCGTGTCACGGAGTCGTTTGCTTTATTTAAATCCCGCAGGTCAACTGTTGAAGCTCCGGAATAATTCTTTAAATGATTCGTCGTGACTTGTTCGGAGCAGCTGCCGAAAAACGCTGAACGTTTAAAAAAAAAAAAAAGTAAAGAAGACATATTCAATTGATTTCTTTTTTTTTTTTTAAAGTCCGTGGCACCTTAAACCCTCTCAGCAGTTTCTCATCCAAATCCAATTTAGCTCATGTTTCCCGAGCTCACCGAGCTTCGCCTTCTCTCTTCGCCCTCCTCGTCTTCCTCGTCCCTCATCCTCCTCTCATCCCATTATCCCCCTCCTCTCCGCCGCACCTTCACCTCTCCACCTCCCTCTATCGCTCCGGCGCAAACATGAAAGTGCACCTCATTGCGCCGATAGCCGGGGGGACGCGGAGAGGGGGCAGCGAGTTAATTAACTCGCTATCACGGACCCGTTAATACCAAGCTAGTCCGACTCGGCGTGCGCCGGCTTACGCCGCTTTTTTGTTTGTACGCCGGGAGTCGCCCACACACACACGGATGACCACGTAACGCAAATACGTCAGCGACTCACAACCCCTCGCACTGGCGGCGCAGGACGGTGGCAGGTGTAATTTCACGCATTAGAAACCCAAACCCCACGCCACGCTAACATACACACTTCATCTCCCCCCCCCCCCCCGGGGCGCTCTTCCTCTCGCCCCGGCCTGAACGCTTTGAAGATAACTTTTTCTTATTACCCTAACAATGGCGCCACGGAATGCAACTTTAATTCGGGATGGAACGGGACGTTCGGCGCTCTCTCCTGTTTCTCCTGCGGGGCGGAAAAGCAAACAGCGGGGCGGAGGAGGGGAAGATGGGGGGGGGAGCCCGGGTTGAGGAGAAAAGAAAAGAAGGAGAAATTCAAACGGGGGGGAAATTGCGAAGGTGAAGTTTTTCTCTCTTTGTCGGCGGTGAAATGATCCTCGCCATTTTTATCCTCTCCCGTCTCGTCAGCCACGCCATCTTGGAGCTCGTCTCTTACGCACCGTCATTGCTTTTGTGGTTCATGCCAGGAGCCAAACCTTAGAGTCCTCAACATTTCAGGCTAAATGTACCGATAGATTTGTAAATTCGTAAAGGGCAACTAATGTGAAAACCCAACTCTCCTGACTCGCTCACATGTTTGAAATGTTAAAGTCTTCCTCTCCAAGATGCAGTAAGTCTCTCATCATGACCATGTTTTCAACTTATTACTTTATAAAGTTCTCCCTCGTCTGAAATCTGGGCGAATGAAAGGTTATGTGTGCAAAGTCTAATATGACCTAACAATGGCTTCACTCCTTCTCCAGCCAGCTGTAATCCCGCCCTGCTTTGTTTATACAACAAGTCCCTTGGAGGTGGAGACTACCGGGAATTGATGATGCGCTGTGACAAACCTTGATGTTTGACCAATAATAATAATCTCTATCACAGCAGAGTGGGTGTGGTTATGGTAAACAAGATTTGATCTCCAGAAAAACAAAGAGTTTTCAGTGGGCGGGGCTTAAGTAAATATTTCAATGAAAAGAGAGTTTTGTAAAAACAGACACTGATGATACAATAGAGTCCAACATCTGTTTTAGACAGACTTAAATTAACACATACGTTCCCCTTTAAAGTGATAAACAAGGTGCAAAACAAATAGACTCAAGGACTCATTCATTCCTCGGGCTATTAAATTGTACAATTCTGAGTTTGGGGAGTCTGAGTGGAGTGAAAGTATCATGATGTTCTGTTCTATGTTAGTCTTTGTATCCTTTGTCTTTGTTATTTTTCGTTGATCTATCTACAGGTAGCATAACGTGCTCCTTACATAATCTTTTTAGCAACTGGACTGGACCTAAAATGAATTTAACTTGAACAAATAAGTTCTCTTCGTAGATCAAATAAACCAGGCTCAGTGAAAAAGACAAGTTTCTACAGAAAGATCCAGAGTTCTAACACTTTTTTCTTCTTCAAAGGATGACACCAAAAAAGAAAGGTGGAATCGAGGATGAGTTGTTACATCTTATAAGTAGTGAAAACCAGACGGACTGGAGATGAACTACATTCGATTCTACTTATTTTCTAAGAGCTTTTAGAGTTAAACACAGTAATTGATGTGTATTTTAATGTAGCAACTGGAGCTCAGTTGTCTTTGTCTTCATCTCCGACACTTAAAAACATCCAAATACCTCCATAATGCTCGTCTTTAACGTCCATCTTGTATTGAAACCTCGACAAGAGATATGGTTTCGAAACAAACTTAAAGGGCACCTAATGTGAAAACTCTCCTGACTTACTCTCATGTTTTAAATGTTGACGTCGTCCTCTTCAAAATGCAGTCGTTCATTCATCTTGACTTTGCTCCGTTTTGAAGTTATTACTTAAGTAAGTAAGTAAGTCATTTGCATTTATATAGCGCTTTTTCAGACCAGGGTCACAAAGCGCTTAAACAATCAAAACCATACTCACTAAAATATATAATATAAAGGTCAAGGTAAAACTGAGAACAACACAGGAGTTCCAGAAAGTTCTCTCCCGTCTGAAATCTCGCAAATCGAGTCTACGGTTTAAATTAAACATTCTGACATCACTCTGGTGGAAAGTCCTCCCATAGAAGCACTAAATCAGTGAAGTACCTACATGTTAATCGTGACACAAAATAAATATTTATGTAAACATGTTGAGAGTTTCTTCTGCCTTTAGGTGTTTTTGTAATGTGTACATTTAGCAGCAAACCTTATTTTAATTATTTGTTTTTAATGTACAAAACGGGAGTTTCAGTGGTGAGTTTGAAATTTATGCGAGTCCTTGAATGCAACTCTTGTTTTTGTGACCAATCAGAGCAGAGTGGGTGTGGCCATTAAGTGTATTTTCTAATGTAAATATCTTTATTAAATGACAGTTTTGTGCAAAAAGGAACACACTGATGAGTATAATAGAGGTCCTAGAACATTTTGAGAGAAACTTTAATCAGCACATTAGGTGCCCTTTAAATAAGTGTATACTTTAAGCTTGTTCGTAGCAGAAGCTAAAAGGCTAACATGCTACACAGGCAGGAAACACGGGTAGAATACAGCGAGAACTAAAAGTGCTCGCCATTCTTACCCTTTCTGTGCAGCATGTTAGCGTTTCAACCCTTAGTCAACATGAGAGTAAAAATAAGTACATTTACATCTACTGGCTGCTGAAATGTTATTAGTTTGGTTAGCCAACTTATTAGTTAGCTAGCTATTTTTTTATTTGATGACAGTGTTTTTGTCTGTGATAAGTGGGTAGAAAGTATCAACAGATCCAGAAGCAGCTCAATTAGTTTTGGATGTCGATTCTGTTCCGTAGACGCCAGAGCCCATTTCGGAACTACTGCGCCTTTTAGAACTTGCATTGATCAGACTGAAGAGCGGCGCCGTGAAAGAGGGCCGACGGGGAAAAAAAAAGTGAAGTGTCCCCTCGACAGCCATCTGACCTCCGACCCCCGGAACGAGCCGCCGAGTGTCCAAACGTCATTGTCCTAACGAGTTATGGCCCTGTTGACACTAAATGGCAGTCAATGGACGGACAGATGGCCCTCTGGGACCGCGGGGAGTCAACCGACGGTGAGAGAGTGACGGCCATATGGCATTAATGGCAGCCATACGATATACTCAATGGTATTTAGCAGACACTTTTGTCCAAAACGACTTGGAGTACTACATTGAGTGCTTTTATTTTTAGAAAAGTTGGCCCCTGCGATGAGCTGGGGTCCTGCCGAGTACTTACAGTGTCCATCGTCACTGTCTCAGGGTGAATGAATGCAGATTTCTATTGAATATTACTTGATGGAATCCTTTCAGTTAGATACATGTGTTCTATAGAAATATGTTGAAGTTGAGAGATAGATGTATAAATGTAGGCTGTGCAGCTCCGGTTGAATCAGGTCCAATATTTCATTTACCACAACAACAAAAACTGTGCCTGAACTTGCTATTGACAAAAAAGGGAGAAAAAAGGAATTAAAACATGATTATTTCAATTATTTTTATTAAATATTAAATAGCGTTTTATTAACTCAAGGTAAAATGACAGTTTTATAATACTTACATTTATATAAATGTTTATATTACAATGACGTGTTTTGCTTTAATAGATGTCATTTAATTTAAATAATTTGAAGAAATACATTTTGGTAAAAAACTAAAAAATATTGATGTAAAAAAAATTGAAATATTGTTTTTCAATTGCAATTATTTTCGGTAACTATTCTTTAAGCTGTACCTCTCTAAAGATTTATTTGAAATTCCCTCAGATTTATTAGTATAATATGTACAATTTAATTTAATTTAAGTAATTTTGTAATAATAGTTTTTGTTCACCCCCTCTATAATTAAACAAATATATTTTTAATATTATATAATTTATAATAGTAATAATGATATATACTATATTATAATATATTATCTTGATTATCTACGGTGGGCCATAGAAAAAAAAAATAATGATGTAATTTTATTTATTAAGGATAGTAACAATGCATATTAATGGCAATATACATGTAAATATTGAATATTATAGCCACATAATGTATTACCATGTGGTTATTTATTAAGTGGTTAATTTAACGTGATCGTTGTAATGGTCATTTATAACTCATAAATTAATATTAATTTTTAAATGAAATGTTCAGCCAATTTGAATAATGGGGTAATAAAAGGTTTTTTCATAAAAAAATGCATGTTTTCCAGTTTTCAGGCCACGGCACCATTTTGTAAGTACTGGCTTGGCACCAGTATCGGGTAAAACGTAAACAATATTTGTTGAGTGCTTCGTTGAATTGATGATTGGTGTATCCGGTCCTCTCTTATAGTCCACCATGAGTATTTTCAGTTTAGTCAGAGGGGACTCACTATTAGGGTCCACCTCTGACTAAGCAGACTGAACCGGAAACCATTTAACAACAGCAAAGCACCAGAGAAAACAGGAAAAACAAAACCTGATGAACTGAAACTAAATCTTCTAATAGTTCCTGGGTGACCTCACCACTTCACTGAGGGGGATGACTGGACTACTTTTGCAGAAGCGCGTTGACCCGGGCCAGACTGATGAGTAGATGCCAAAAGAAAATAAAAAAAGAAGTCTAAGAGCTGCAGCGGCAGGTGGCCAAAGGCATTAGCATCAGAGACGAGAGGATACCGTGGACCTACAGAGGCTGCTGAGATGACAGCAGTTTATGGTTAATCACCCTGATCTTTGATAAAGGCACTTAAGGTGAACTCTCGCCTCGGATTTGCCTTATTTTGAGGCGACTAGAAGGTAGTCACCCGTACCTTGCTGAACGTCCAGCTTTGATAAGAAGGGGTTACTCTCATGACTAGTATAGATGACTGCTATCAGTTTCTGAAAGGTGCAATTCCCGGCAGCATCAGGACTTTGTTTGTTTGTCATGATTGAATCAAATACTTCTTTTTTCTTTTTCCATAAAAGCTGCTTAAATGGATGGCTCATGGTCACTTCTCTGATTGAACCGTAAAAACCAAATGTCCCTGGAGCTGTTATTCACAAAGACAACTGTGGAGGTGCCCCTGAGCAAGGGATCTACAACCCAAGCTTTTTTTTCCCCTTCTTTCCTAAACATTAAATGACTCAAGGTATTTCATGAGGTGGACGGTTCAACGATACACAACCATTGTTAGTGCGGAAAGGAAGAATTAGAAAAGTAATTTCGTAACGACGCTAGGGAAAAAAAAGGTTGTTTTTTTTACCTAATACAACTGGCCTACATTGACTTTCTCTATATAATCTCAAACCTATTTTTTTGCTTCAGATATACAGCCAGCAGATGGCAGTAGCAAAACTGTTTAGTTTTTTTTAGTAGGTAAAGAAGAGTTGCTTGCCTACTGCAGCTCACCACTTAAGTTATGATCAAACTTTTAAGAAATTGTACTTTAAAGCATAAAACATCTTTATTTATTCTTTAAATTTTCAGTTACTAGTTGGACAATAAAATAAACTAAATGTAACAAAAAAAAAACACAACTATCAAATAAATCAAAAACTATAATAACTAAACTGTAACTATGCATTTGTTAATCCTGAGAAAAAAACATCCTCATCACCTCAACTGCTCCCAATCCATCGTATCGCATTACGCTGCCTTTTGTTTTCTCTTCCTTGATTGACTTTCTTCTCCTCCAGCAATCCTTCATCCCCTCTTCTGTGCCTCGTTCGTGTTCGTTCGCCTGCATCGGCGCCAGCAGCGGATCTTAAGAAATCAAAGGTGTTTGGACGCCGCGGATCTTACTAATGTCACGATACTCCGAGGACGTTACGCCGTCCTGCCAAAATCGATCGGACTCCTATTCATCAGCTCGCCTCGATACGGCTCCTTAGGAGAGCCAACACCGTCGCGCTCCGGTCTGTCTTTTTAAATCTGTTCCGGGGAAGACTTCAGAAGTGTTTTAAGTCACATGTTTACAGGACGTGGCGTTTTGATTGACAGGCCGGTTAGAGCTTTAACTCCTCGGAACGAGAGCTTCGCCTCTGAGACTTGTCGGGAAGTTTCTGAATGTGCTGTTGATCAACCGCTCCTCACCGTGGACAGCTTCCATTATCTGCTCGGGGGCCTCTCGGCTCCGGAGAGTTAATGATGCGCCGCCGATCACAAAGTTCAGTCGAGCTCTCGGTTCAACGAGGAATGTTCTTATACTTTAAGTAAAGACGTTTATTTCAACTGAAGATAATGATCTGAAATGAAAAATAGTTGTTATTGATGAAACAATTTTTTTTAATTCTGGGATGGACCAAAGGGCTTTGGACCTTCAGCCAAATGTGGTCTTCTGGCTCGATGATTCCACCCAGACTCACAGCATGGAGAACTTCTTGGATTGGTGAGACTTTTACTGATGGAAATTAGCATTGTGCTAAATCTGGTGCAGCCATCTTTTTAATGTAACTACACATTTTCCTTTTAAATAAACTGCAACTGAAACTGAAACTTTCAGGAATTAAATTTCCAGAAATCAATTAACAAGTTCACCACTGAGAGTAGGAAACTAAGATCATAGATCAATCTGCCAAATATAAAAAACAAAAAAAGTTGATTTCAAGTCAGTAACGACTCAAAAACACCACCAAAAGTATATGTGGGCTGAAAGAGTTTTACCGATAAAATACGCATTATAGACATTTCATAAGAGACAACAATGAATCCAAAGGTTTTCATTTTCCAAGTAAAGCAGACACATCATTTCCCCTTGTTTTGGTGAAAACGAAACAGTAAACCAGTCGAAATACTTACGTACTGCTCCTCTGTGATGCGTGGTTGTGTAACCTCATGAGGAATTGTTTGGAAAAACTTGAACAAGTCTATATTTTAGGGTCTTTGTAGAAGACGCTAATATGCTACAGAAAAAAAATATATATTATGGTTGTTTTAGCGAACGCTACTAGGCTAGCTGCCAGGCCAACATCTCACAGAGACACAAAACGCTGGTGATATTTACTCGTAGTACTTCCTGTCCCTGCAGGATGTTGGCCTAGCAGCTAGCCTAGCATCGTCATCAAACTTCTTTCAGTTTTTTCTTGAATAATTTTCCTCATGTCGAGGCTTCAATACAAGGTGGACGTTACAGTCGAGCAGTTTGGAGGTATTTGGATGTTTTCAAGTGTCTTTTTGGACTAACATGAAGACGAAGACAACTGAGCTCCAGTCGCTACATTAAAATGAACAAACATTTTTCTCTATAACTTTAAAAAGGAACATATTACTCTGAAAATAATCCCAACCCTTAGTCGACACGAGGGCGAGTAGAAAATGAGTGAATTTTAGTATCACTTTAAGCACACTCACAGCACCATTTTCAAAAGTAGTGGTTTGGCACCAGCATGAAAGATATGTAGGTAGAAGGTTCTGTTCAAAGTCTTTCTCGCTTCCCTTCCCCCCGTGGGCTCCTCTGACACCGTCATTGTTCTGCTGTGTGGAAGCCCTCCGTGTTCAATAATTACACTAGAATGAAAGCCCAATGGTCAATTAAATGAAACTTCAGAAACATGAGGTTTTTGATTCAAAAAGATAATTTATTCTAAAAAGAAAAAGGTTTTTCGGGAAACTAGTGACGGGCTGAGAAAAAAGCTTTCTTATCTTTTAAGATTAAATATTGAATATATATGAATTCATTAAAAAATGTTTAATTTGTTTGTTTATTGAAGCACACAGATGCTGCTTACTGTCTCCAGATCTTTACATCTCTTTGAATTAAAGCTATTTTATACTATTTAACAGAAGTACATTTGAATTGGTAATTAAAGAACTTGAAGCTGAAGTGTTTCCATTGCAAGGACAGGATTTTAATTGTCAATTCTGAGTGATGAATTCCCAGCTGAACTGCACCGTGGAAGCAGGAAAAATAAACGAATAAAGTTGACTTGAAAACAAAAGTTTTCCACGCTGCATCTTTTGCATCTCCATGGTGATGGATGATACGGCACATTGATTGGTACATCAATATGGTGATGATGTTGCCACTGACGTGAACCCCGCTCACCCAAGAGTCCTCTAAAGTGCTGATGGAGGAATGACTCTGCAGACACACACACACACACACACACACACACACACACACACACACACACACACACACACACACACACACACACACACACACTCGAGGGGAGAAGAGGCAGCACTCACCTGCTGCCACTCACTCTCTAAAACCATTAGCATCTGCTTATTAAACACCACTGTGGATGTCAAAGTCACAAACTTCATACAGCAAAACACTTCATTTGCCTCCACACGGAACAAAAAAAGAGCTTCAAATATAGTTTGGGAACCAGAACCAGCGACCTGCTTTTCATTTTAAAAACAAAAGAAACCAGCTTTGAATCAATGGCAAACTACAAGAAAGAATACCAGAGATTTACCAGAGAACTAGAAAGGAACAAAACAAAAATAATTAAATTGGTTGTAAACATTTTCCATGAGTGTGTTTTGACCACTACGTGTGCTTCAGGTACTTATTTTCTGTGGATAAAACTACACAAAGCATTAAAAGAAAAGGTCTATGGAGACATTTACTTAGAAATAGAACTAAAAAACTACTGAAACGGATAATAAACCAGAAAGGAAGTCAAGAAGAAAATGGAGCAGATAACAAAAAAAAGGATGGATACTGTTACAAAATGCTTTTATTTTTGTTATTTTATTGAAATATGTGCATGTTGCTCCCATCAGTTCCTGGTACTCCATGTGTTGTGTTGTATTTTATCTTTTTTATTTATTTCTAAATCTTCTATTAGTGTGTTTTGACACATTTGTATGCTTTTTATTTCAGGTTCTGATTTATTTTTTTGTTGTTTAAGGGGTGAAAGCGGACAAAACAATGGAAAATAAAAGGTCTATTAAGAAAACTGAAAGAGGAATATAACCTTAAAGGAGTACCCAAAAGAATAAAGATTAAATGAGAGTCCAGTTCAAACTATTTCAACTCGCTTGATGATGTCAGGAAAGATTCCACAAATAAGTTATAAGATATAAGTTAATAATAGGGATTAGATGTTTGCCGGCACCCTTCTTAAGAAGGGGTGAAAGTCGCCACTAAATCTTTCAAGCTGTGAGAAGGGTATTTCAAGGGTAAAACAAAACAAAAACAAAGTTGAAAGAATCTTGAGAGTTCTATGAAAGAATTGAATTTCAGAAACTGCAGATAGAATAATTCTATTGGCCATAGTATTGCACAAGAAAACACAAAACTAATGAAAATATAAAAGTTGTAAATGTATTAGTTTCCCGATCTGGTCTGTTGCCCAAAGGCAGCTTTATGGTCTCTCTTTTTTGGAAAATATCGAGGATGCAATATTTAATTTCTCAGTTGAGCAAAGAAAAATTCTTTCTTTTTTCTTTACCCTCACAGGAGAACAAAGTCGTTTTGGGGAAAGTTTTTATTTTCAAAGAGCATTGTCGCTCTCCTCTGAAGACACGTCTCCTCTCCCATCTAAATGGAAATGTGTCTCAAACCTTTTCTTTGAATTTCATCTGCTTCAGTGATACGTTCTGTTTCCCATCCTCTGCAACTGCCCTTCCCTCCACTCCCGAGTCTGCAGTTAGAAAAAAATGAGACATTGAATGTATACAAGAGGTACTTAGCTCAAATAGAAACTTGTAGCATCCTGCTACATAAAGTGTTTCAATATGAGAATAAAACCTTTAAAAAACATCCCTGAATAACAATATTGTTTTTTTTAAAGGGGGAATAACGTGAAAAGTCACCTCTCCTGACTCACTTACATGTTTCAAATATTAAAGTCTTCCTCTCCAAGACGCAGTAAGTCCCTCATCATGACCATGTTTTGAACTTGTTACTTTATAAAGTTCTCCCCCTTATGAAATCTGGGCGAATGAGAGGTTACGAGAGCGGAGTCCATTATGATGTAATAATGGCGTCACTCCTCCTTCAGCCAGCTCTAATCACAACCCACTTCGCTTATAAAACAAGTCCCTTGGAGGCGGAGAATTCTGGGATTCATGACGCGAGGTGACTAACCTTGATGCTTGACCAATCACAGCAGAATGGGCCTGGTGATGGTAAAGTCAGTTTTGTTCAAACAGACACATACTGATGAATTCCAACACCTATTTAAATAAACACATTATTTGACCTTTATTTTTGTTAAAAGAATAACTAACACTGAGTAAAAACAGGAAGTTAAACAGGGTCATAATTTAGAGCAACCCTTGTCCATGTTATAATGTATAGCAAATATAAAGAACTCACTTAGAAATGGTCGACGATATGAATGAATTACTTTGGTCCTGTGTCTTATGGAACTCCGGTTTCCTCCCCAAGATCATAAATTGATAACTCTAAATTGTCCTTGAGTGCAAGTGTAAATTTCTTTACATAAGTAATGAAATGTAATGTTGACCGATCAAGCCTCTCACCCCTGATAGCTGGGATTGGCTCCAGCATCTCGCATCCTCATCGGGAATTCAAAATATTGTGTTTAATATTCTAAATTCAAGATGATAGTTATACCGTTGAAAGGCTTAGAATGAATCGCAAGATTCAATTCTGTACCCCGAATGTGTCATTTCCTCCAGAACTGCTGTGGATGTGCACAGAGGGGCGTCCTGTTAACACTGGTGTAATGGGATCACAGGGGTCCGGGCCCTGGGGCCCACTGTAGTCACGCTCTATCTCCTCTTACAAACACTCCGAGATGCTCTCAGTCTGCTGGTTCAACGTGACAGGCTGGCCGTCTGGCCTTATCTGCATCTTACAACACGCACTCTCGGAAGAACGTCATCCCTTAGAGTCGCCGCCAAAGGTCCCCGGGCTTGTTCAGAGTCGCAGCCGACGAAACATTGAACGAAGACCAGATGCCACCCGTCTCCTAAATTACAGAACAGTACCGTTTTTTGACATGTAGATAAATGTTCTTTATGAAGTTTCTCGCTCTCTCATGGAGTGTGATCTCTATCTGGCTGACATCATGTGACTGGTTCATTTGCCAAACTGCAACATTGGCTCGACAGACAGTGATAGACAGTGATAATAAATAAATCCGTTGAAGCTCGTGAAAGACTCGTCTCGGAGTTAGCATAACTTTCTTAACAACGTCCAGCTTTTCTTGAAATATCCTTCTTGAAAATGGCATTGCAAGTATATCTGCGACCAGATCAAGCTCTTCAGCCATTGTGTGTTGAAAAACAAACAGCGAAATAAACCTAAATCAACGTTTTCGCTCCATTTGACCAGTCTCAGTGCTATCCAATCAGAAGACATGAACGTGTCACGTGTTCCACAGCCTCAATGTGCTGGGAAGCTGTGATGTGGGTAGCTCCCAAAGCGCTGACGTTGTGTCGCCAACTCGAATCTGATTGGTTAACACAATCGTTCGTCTGCATTTCAGTGGACAAAAGCCACTTCTGAAACGACTGAAGGCCTCGGGTAGATTTCTTCTGGCAAAACGTGACAGCTCAAATATGATTGGATGAAAGCTCTCACATGGACGTACAATCCTGGAAGCAGTGCAAGCAAGAAGAAATAAATGAAATGAAGAGAAAAGACTATGAGGAATAATATAATACATATTTATGAAAAGTAAACAAAAATTAATAATAATTTGAATTAAATTAAAATGTTATTTATTTTCGGATTATGTTAAGGCAAGCAGAGAAGGGCTTGCTGGCCCTGACGGCCGCCACTGATATACACTATGCCTATATTATATAAAGTCAATGGTTGGAATTTAAATAAACATATCTATAAATATCTTCAAAACATCTGCTATGTTTACGTATTTTCCTCTTTTGTGTTTATATCGAAATTGACAAAGAAAATGTCCTATTTTTGCTTAACAAAAGCCAAATAAGTCCACCTGCACACAAACACTAGCAGCAAAGACTGAAGAATAATCTAGTTCCGCTGCCGTGTCAGAACGTAATAGTCCTCATAATGCATTCCATGTTGCCGAGGTGTTCCAATAAAGTCCTACAAGCAGTGTGGCTGGACCAACTTATCTTGTTGCAGATTCGGAGCCAGGGTCAATTTCCCTCCAAATGAGAGCATTATCTGCGACAAGCTGTCCCCTGATGTAAGTTAGCGGCCCTGGCTACTTCCATTTGTTTCAGGCAGACAAACAGAAGAGCTAAAAACGCCCCCGTGTTGGATTGTCAACGGCTGATTGCCCCGCCGCTCGCGCTTCCCATGTTTCTTTATTTGCTCACCGTCATGATGGGAAAGAGGCGACCGACCGGAACAAGATGCTGCCGCTAACGTCGTCGTGGCGAGGGATCGTGGCCACGCTGATGTGGCGACTACAGATCTGGAATGAGAATGGAGAGAGGGTTTTTAAACCGAACCACCTGTTGTCACCAGATAATGCTGATTTTAATCCGGCAACAACATTCCAAATCACCTGGACACCCAAACTTTGGCAGCACATTTTTTTACCTGTTTCCACCTCGCCTACAAAAAATGTGCGAGAACTAAGCATGAAAATCCCAGAACAATAAAACCTAAATCTGATATTTTGGCTCTGATCTTTGACTGCTGATTGCTGAGGGGGGGGAAGTGAACGCTGGGCAGATGGTGGCGTCTTAACTGGTTGACTTGCACCGAACCGACGACACGCTTGAATGTCCGGGGAATCTCAAAAACCCCATCTGCTTTCCATGCCAATCTGAAGTCTGTTCGGGAAATCAAACATGAATTTATTAAGGGCGCAGACGTACGCCAAGCAGCTCATTAGCACCCATTATGTGATTGTAATTCTTGATCAGCCGTTGTTCTTTGATTTGAACATTCAGCTAGCATCGATCTCTCGAGTTGGCTCTTCACTCTGCTGACCCATGACTGCACTCCATCATCCAGCTCCAACCTCTTCATCAAGTTTGCCTTTGACACAACTGTGGCGGGTCTCATCAACAACAGCGATGAGACGGTCTACAGGAGTGAGGTCAACAGGCTGACCACGTGGTGCAAAGACAACGAACTCCACCCTGAACGTGGAGAAGACTAAGGAGGCCATTGTTGACTTCAGGAGAGTGCACACCCAGCATCTGCCCCTAACCATCGATGGAGATGCAGTGGAGAGGGTGAGCAGCACTAAGTTCCTGGGTGGGCACATCTCTGAATATCTGTCCTGGAGCCACAATACAGCATCACTGGCCAAAAAAGCCCACCAGTGCCTGTACTTCCTCTGCAGACTGAGGAGAGCAAGAGCCCCACCCCCCATGATGCTCACCTTCTACAGAGACACCATCGGGAGCATCTTGTTAAGCTGCATCACAGTGTGGTACTGCGCCTGCACTGTGTCCTGCCGCAAGAGCCTGCAGCGCATCGTGAGAGCAGCTGAGAGGATCGTTAGTGTATCTCCGCCCCCCCCCTCCTGGACATTTATAACACCCGCATCACCAGCAAGGCCATCAGGATCACTGGTGACCCCACTCACCCGTCCAACAGCCTCTGCAGCCTGCAGGTTAAAGAACAGCTTCTTCCACCAGGCTGTCAGGAGCCTCAACCCCCTTCCGGTCCTACCATCAGTCTCACCTTCCCCTGCACTACCTGTGCCTTAACTTTGTTCTTTGTTTTTTTGTTGATCGTGAGTGTGAGAGGACTACAATTCCATCTATGCTGTATGTCTTGCATACATATATATATTTGACAATAATATAACTTGAACTAAAGAAATCCTAAAATGGAAAAAGAAGAGTTTCACAAAGATTCTTGAAAGTACTTGGCACAATATAAGTGTCAGGTTAGGAACTTGACTTACATCTGTGAACTAAGACAAAGAAGAAACATCAGAGTTTCAAATTGGTTTAAAGTCACAACAATTTTACTTGAAAGGAGAGTTTATTACAGAACCTTCTCTTCGAGTTTCCAATTTCACTCTGAAGTGAGAGCTGTTTCGGTTGCATCTTCATAGTTCAAGTTATTTATTATCCGAGAAAGTTAAGACACAGGAGGAACAGAACAGATGGTGTCAAATTAACTAAAGGAAGATAAGCATCTGATGGAACTTGTCATGTTTCCTTTTACGACTTCCCCAAGAAATTGATATGGTATAAAAACTAAGAAGTACTTTGAGCACAAGCAATTATTTACATGTAAAAACCTGCGATTCAGCAAATTTGATAACATTCAACACACTAGCTTAGTATTTTACCCTCTAGACGTTAAACAAGTCAGTGACAAATTCTTCAAAAGATTTCATGAACTAGACGTTAATACCGGAGACAACTTGAATTTAAGTTGTATCAGGTTCGCTTTTATTTTCTTTTAACCGTGCAGCATTCATGGCTCAGCAAACGAGTTTGGGTGTATAAAATACAGAAAGTAATTAAAAGAATGTTTTGCTTGTAGCTCAGTTGGCGGCGCGCTCTCATTAGCTAACAGCAAACCGACTTTCTTCGAGCTAATAAATAGCATGTCTAATGGATGAAAGTATGATTCGTCTACCACATCAAATAAAAGCTATAAAAGTTAATTTGTCTCTCCAAAATATGTATTCGCAAACTAAAAACTTTCCTCTTTCAGACAGAAAATGCTAATTTTTAATAGCAATTAATTTAACTGCCTAAAAGAGTAAACAAAACAGTCATTAATTAATATTTGTGTTGTATCGTTTTGCTTGTTAAGTACGAGCATCTCTTGAAGATTGATCCAAGACTGGAGTTTTGATGCTCAGCCACGTTCTTTCTAAACCTTTTTAAAGTTGTTATGCCCGGAACACAAAGCTTTATTAGCCGAGGTAAATATGCCTAAAGAACTGTGGCTTTTGTTCAGAAGGAGAATACAAACGAAGCTGAGCCAATGATGATTAATATAAAAGTTAATGTCAATGATTCAAATTCTATTTGTACTTCACAAGAACGTTTAAAGGGCACCTAATGTGCAGATTTAATTGTTCTAGGACCTCTATTATAATCATCTATATGTTCCTTTTTGCACAAAACTCTTATTTAATAAAGATATTTACATTAGAAAATACGCTTAAGCCCCGCCCACTTAAAATGCGCCGTTTTGGCTGGAGAAGAAGTCTGTCCAAGCGACCACGCCCACTCTGCTCTGATTGGTCACAAAAAGCGAGTTGCATTCAAGGACTCACGTAAATTTCAACTCAGCCCTCAAACTCCCGTTTTGTACATTAAAAACAAACAATAAAAATAAGGTTTGCTGCTTAATGTACACTTTAAAAAAAAACATAAAGGCAGAAGTAACTCTCACCATGTTAACATAAATATTTATTTTCTTACCCGATTAACATGTAGTTACTTAACTGATTTAGGGTTTCCAGGGGAAGACTTTTCACCAGAGTGACGTCAGAATTTCAAGTTCAAGTTTTAATTTAAACCGTAAACTCGTTTGGAGAGATTTCAGACAAGGGAGAACTTTATTAAGTAATAACTTCAAAAATAAGTCAGGAGAGTTGTGTTTTCACATTAGGTATCCTTTAAAGTGGATAGAAAACAAATTTAAGTTCGTAATTTTGTATTCATTTTGTACACATTGGCTTTATTGTTTCTGCTGCAGAATAAATATTTGTTAAATTGGCGTTCGGAAACTAACAATTGAGGAAAACAGTGACAAGGCGAGACTTCTGCTCGAAAGAGTGCAGACTGAGGGAAAGAAAAAAAATATAAATTGCTGAAATATACGAGCGAACCAAATTGATGCAGAAAGTGACATGGAAATAAAGAACTTACACGGTAAAATATTTGAGAAAATGAAATGAAGACAGGAAATAAATGGCAGGTAGCGGCAGGAAGAAGGGCCTGGTGACAGGATGAGGGATGCTGCTGAGGAGAAGTATGGAGCGTATATCAGATATAATAGGGAACGTTTCTGTGTGTGAGTGTGTGTGTGCATGTGTGTGTGTGTGAGAGTGTGTGTGTGTGTGTGTCTGTGTGTGTGTGTGTGTGCAGCAGCTGTGTGATGAGTGCAGAGAGAAAGAGGGAAGAGAATGAAGTATATTGCGGGACTAAGTGGCCAGAAAGCAGCGAGCCAAATATAAAATCAATAGACACCATCTCAGTCGACCCTCTCTCTCCTGAATCCATCAAACTTTTTAATGATTCTACAACATGAGCCTCAGCAGAGCGTTTTTAATTTCGCACGTATGTAACGCTGCATATCATCACGACAGGGCCGTTCAAACTGAGAGGCGGGGAAACCACAATAAGCTGTGTAGGTCGAGGGCCCCGAGATGTACGCAAGGGTTGAAATGCCTCGTTGCTGTGAAGTCAATGTACGAGTTTTTATTATTTTTAAAACAATTTTGTGCAACAATATTGAAGCAATGGATGAAACATTTGGGGCAAAATCTGTAGCAAGGGCTTAAAGGGATAGTTCTCCCAATTCATGTCGACTAAGGATTGGGATTAATTTACGTGTCGATACAAGCTTTATGGAGGTATTTTGATGTTTTTAAACGTCTTTTCAGACGAAGACTACTGAGCTCCAGTCGCTACGTTAAAATGAACATATATTTTTGTCTTTTTCTATTAAAAAGAAACATTTTACTCTGAAAATAATCCCAACCCTTAGTATAAGAATAAAATAAGTGAACATTTTCGGTGAACTATCTCTCTAAATTAAAAAATCTGAAATAGCTGTATATTCCCAGCTTGCGGCGGTGTTCAGGGCGAAAATATACAGTTAAAGAAGCGAAATGAAACTCTAAAGATCTTATGGACCGAGAAATTGAAGTTTTTAAATCCTTTCTTTAGTTTTTTTTACCCAGACATAAACGTTAGATAAAAGTTAATTTCTGTCTCTCTAAGCCCCCATTTTGACATACCAATAGCTTTAAATCCTGCATTAGATTGATCTATTTTTTTTGATGTGACGTGAGCTCAGCGCGTAATCCCCCCAGGTTACCCTTCATAACACCCCCCTTGAATCTTGGTCACGTTGGTCGGGTGATACGCTTAGTGCACCATCTATATCATTTATTGTTTTTAGTGTACATTTGTACTTGCCAGCTTCAACGCTTCTCCATATACAGTTGCCTAACTATTGTATTTTATGTACTATGACTGTTTTTGCACAAAATGGCAGCAAATTGGCCACAAAGGTTAAGTTTATGAAAAGTGATTTTCGTGCAACTTGGATAATCAAAGACTTGAAACTTTGCACCGACAAAGTTAAAACGACCATATCTGACCCCCCAAAATGTGGCCGGCCATGGTGGCCCCGAAACAGGCGCCAAAACCGTTGCGGAAATCGCAACCTTTAGGCTTCGGTAGTGACCTCCTCCTTAACCCCCCCGACAACACCGACATGTTTTTATTATAGTAAAGATTGCGTGAGAACATGTGACACGTGTTGAGGTGGTTGTTGCCATGGAAACATCCCTTGTCAAACCCTTTTAATTTCGCAATCTATGACTTTCTCCTACTTTGTTCGGATTGTTCATAATATTTCAAAGGTTTGAACTGTGTCACAGATAGTTCATCCAATAGATATTAATATTGTGACTCAAACTTGGCCGTATAAAATCCATCCGTTTGTAATATGGCTGCACAAAACTTGAGGTTTAATGTTCACAATCTGGTCCAAGTGTCCGGCAACCAGCTGGACCTTCACCCCCCTAGACACCCACAACTGTTCCACACTCACCATCGCTCATCTGTTCCTGCAAATTGATTCTGATTATGGGAGAAATGTGGGATTAATTATGTTTAACAGCTATTAACTGGGAAATATGGAGGTGAAATGGAGGCGCTTCTGTCGTGTTGGCGAAAGATCTTTATGGGCAAAATAAAAATAGACAGAAGATTTTGACTTGTGTGACTGTTTTGAGTGTTTTTAGCGTTTAGTTTTTATCTTAATTACCTCGGCCGAGGAGATTAAAGACAGGGCTTATCAACAGTGTGTTATATTCCACAAATCTTCTGAAGGCATCTGCCAAAAAGTTTTGATTTATTAGCAAATAATAAATATTTGCTAATAAATCTTAACATGTTACATTTGTTTTACCCTCGTAGCCACTTCCTTTGATTTGTTTTATTGCTTTTAAACTAAATATCACGACAACACATGTACTCATTTCTTAACATAATCATTTGTATGGTTCTTTAGTGAATAATAATATATGATTTTTTTCAAATTCAAGACATAGATATTTTTTGTTACTGGTGAACAAAATGAGCCGTGCATTTAAATCATCTTGTTCAAAGAACAAAACCAACACAATGCATGAACTCACAACAAATGATATAACTGCAAATCACTGTGACTTCTTTTTGCCTTTGAGAGACTAGTTCAGATATGCGTGGCGTCGCCTTGGCAAGTGCCTCTCTCATGTCATTTTCACAGCAAACTCGGTTCCTTTTCTTCTTTGTATGTCCTCGAAAAGGATTGCTCGCAAAGATATGTTGTTACAAATGGTGTAAAAAAGAGCGAGTAAGAGCGTTGTTGTTCTGAAGAAGTGCTGTTGAGGCTCTGCTGAATTTCAATGATTTCGTCGAGGTATTCATCATTGACATCTGCTGTCTCAACAGCTAACGTGAACGGCTTTCTCACCCATGCTGGATATGACTCTCTTGTAGGGAAGTATCCGTCGAGAGACTTTTTCAAGCTCATCTGAGTGCCTGGCAATTGTTTGCTTCAGTTCCGTGGATACGAAAATATCTCTGATTCCAGACACATCTTCGATTTCTTACTTACACGGTTGTCCAGAAAAGGGGGAAGTTTACGAAGTTCTGTGTTCGTCGTTTCCATAACGGTAGCTTTTTTGTGTTTTTCTGCTTACATGATATTGACTCCACCCTGCATCTGCCGATCGAGATGATTGAGACCTGCCAATATATCAGCCATGTAAGCGAAAATGAGAATGAACTTGGGAGTTTTGAAGCAAGCAGTGTTGGTGCTCTGGCAAAAACATGGCTAATTCCACACGCATGGCAAAAAACGCGATTCAGCACCTGTCCCCGGGGTTAACGACCGAACATTAGAATGGTACAGAAGTATCTGTCACGAGTCGAACACGGCAGGAGACCCAGATGCGGAAGTGAATAATCCTCGGAGGAATAGTTCAGAACAAAAGTCTTTTAATAATCCATACGGTCAGAAAGGACCGGAACAAAACACAGAACAGGCGCTCGGGATGGAGGCAGGACGCGGCTGGAGATCGGGGTCTCAGAACAGCAACTAAAAACAAAGGGGAAAAAGACTCACGTGAGCAACTTAAATCGCTGACAACGTCAGGGGTCTTCAAAAGATAGTTCATTCAGAATGCGAGCGCGGAGCGAGATCAGAGATGCCAACCTGGTCAGGAAACTGAATACTCTGGCGAGTTCTTCCGGGTAGAGATGCTCCTTATCTGTGGGAAGAACCCACCATTCAATCATCCCCAGCCGCGCACCTGCCAGCGTCTGTCAAAACAAAACAGAGGACACGTACCAAAACGGAAACACAACTTCAAAATAAAACAGGAAGGAACATAAACATGACAGTATCTCGAATTCAGAGCCCATTTCTTTACACAGCTCACTGAAGATGCACTATTTCTTTAGACTTTTACACTTTCTTTTATTGTCATTGCACAGAAAACACAGCAGTGAAACTGGCAACGAAATTCCGTTGCTTGGTAACCGTTAAAAACACAGCAGAATGAATGTATGTATAAAAAGTATAAATATAAATATTAATAAGTTAAAAATAGTGCAATATAGTATAAACATAATTAATAAATAACTTTATTTATTAATGTATATAAAAGTATAAATATAAATAAGTAAAAAATAGTGCTAATATGTTATAAATAGCATAAGTACATAATATTTTAAATAGTGGATAGCTCAAGTTTTATTTTCATTCAGCAGTCTGATGGCCAGAAGAAAAGAAGCTGTTTCTATATCTTTCTGTTTTGCATCGGATGCTGCGGAACCTTCTGCCAGACGCCAGGAGAGAGAACAGTCCATAGAGGGGGTGGGTGGAGTCAGACAGAATTCTGTGGGCTCTGTTTGGACTCCGTGTTTTTGCCACGTCCTGGATGGGGGGAGTAGTTCACACATTCCACCACAGTTTTTAATACTTCTGCCATTTTTGGACGCAAGGTTTTTGGTGAATACAGAATACAATGCGTCACAATGATGTGCATCAGCTTTCACTAGCGCACCAAAACCGGACTTTTCTTCCCAGCAAGACTGAAGCTCCGTCCGTACAAACTGCAGAAACCATATCCCATGAAAGATTGTTTTCTCTGAAGAAGTCGTCCTCAAGCTTCTTCACATCGGCTGCCTTAGTTGTTGTTGTAAGAGGCTTACAAAATCTTCTTTTATCATGTCGTCTTTCACAAAGCGGTGAAAAACAGCGAGCTGGCTTAGATCAGAAACGTCCGTGATCTCGTAGAGTTGAAGGCTGAATTTTGTCGGGTTTGAAATCAGATCCGCGACTACTTGAGCCAAGATGTCTTTACTCGTGTCTTCTATTCTGTCGCTGACGGTGTCATTTGAAAGAGGAATTTGGGAAAATTTACATTCGGCCGCTGTTCCAAGGTATATGGTTCGCCATCTTTAACGCAGCTGGTTTCACAGATATTTCACCAATGGTGTGTGGCTTGCCCTGCTTTGCGATCAGGTAAGAAACTTCTTACGATGCCGTGAGGATCGGTTCGTTAACGGGTAGAAATCCAAGAACAGGCAGAGTGGACCTTTCATCGAATCTGCCTCTCTTCACCTTGAATTCAGCAAGTGTTGGGTTCTTGTAATCCCTGTCAAGAAGAGGAGGATGAGGAAGAGGAAAAAGAATAGGAAGAAGAAAAAAGAGAAGAAGTGGGAGAAGAGGAGGAACAAAAAGAAGACGCAGAGGATATAGAAGAAGAAGAAGAAGAAGAAGAAGAAAAAAGAGAAGAAGTGGGAGAAGAGGAGGAACAAAAAGAAGACGCAGAGGATATAGAAGAAGAAGAAGAAGAAGAAAAGGAAGAGAAAGAACAGGAAGAAGATGAAGAAAAAGAGGAAGAAGCAGAGGAATAAGAAAAGGAAGAGGAGGAAGAAGTGGAAGTAGAAGAGGAAGAAGAAGAGAAATAAGAAGTAGAAAAATAGGAATAAGAAAAGGAAGAGAAAGAATAAGAAAAAGTAGTAGAGGAAAAAGAAGTGGAAGAAAAGGAAGAGAAAGAAGATGAAAAAGAAAAAGAGGAAGAAGAAGAAGTAGAAGAGGACGAAAAAAAAAGAGAAAGAACCAGAACCAGAGAAAGACGAGAACCCTCAAGAAAGCTGATGAACATGTGACTAGGATATGTTTTGACAGTAGTTTCACAGACAACATCAGTGACTAAAACTGAGAGTAAACACGATAAACACGAGTCGAGTTCGTCTGAATCCAAGATTCCCGTTCGATGAGCAAAAGTCTGTGGCGTGTCTGGCGTGGATGTGTGTGTTATTAGGGCCGACATCTCTCCCCCGTGATGGAATATTGATAGGACGTAAACATGACATCTTCAGACTGAGGCGCCCTGGAGGGCCTTGAAACACGAGAAAGCTCTCACATTACAACTGGCCCACAGCAGCAGCACTTGTTTATCAGAGTCCAATTCTCACCGCAGCCTCGGAGAAAAAAAAAATCAAATGTGTCCTTGCAAGGTCACACGTTTGTTTCTGCCTCAGAGGGGTGACTAGCTCCCAAAATATCAGCGGAGGAACACCAGTGTTCGCGTTGATGATGCTCGTCTCATCTGCTTCAAAGTGACAGTTTTTACTTGTTGGAATGATCCTTTTCTTCACAACATTGCTTATGAGGTGAGGTGCTCTCAACAACCCTCTCAGTAAAAGAGGCCTCAACGACTTCCACGATGCTTTGTCGCCCAGCCAACCACTCACCGCTGTCTGTGACTTTTTTGTGAATTTCTCTAACATTTATTAGTCATCACAATCACATGAATTTAAAAACTTGTTTACACAGGATCTTTTCTTTTCCATTTTTTTTTAGAGACGATTGCGAATTTTCTCATTCTTATTGAATTTTTTTTTTTTTTACGATTTTTGAGAATTGAGTAAAAATAAATGTTCTGTTGTGTTTATTAGTCTTTACGTTGTCCGCCGGAATATTAAGTATATTTCTTGAGCATTTTTTTTTTTTACATTTTTAAATAACTTGATTTTTAGGAAAATTTTCCGTTTTTATAATTGATAAAAAATGCATCTTTTAAGACTTCAGAAAAACGGGTTTCAAAACATTTATTAGTAAATAAAAGGTCCAATGGAATATTAGGTATTTTTGGTGAATTTTTCACCATTTTTTTTTTGCCATTTTTTAGACTTTCTGTAAAATGTATCAGTGATCAAATAGTCAACCAGAATATGAAGTATGATTTTTTTATACTTTAGAAAAAACACATCTTTAAGATGTTTGTAACATTTATAAGTAAACAAATGGTCCAACGAAATATTAAGTTTGGTTTATCTTTAAAAACCTTATTTTTTGGTGAATTTTCTTGAATTTTTTAGATACCTTGATTTTTAGGGAAACCTTTTTTTTTTTTAATTGACAAAAAATGCATCTTTTCATGATTTTTTAGACTTTAGAAAACACATCTTCAAATGTTTCTAACATGTATTAGTAATCAAATGGTCCAAAATAATATTAAGTATGTTTTATTTTTAAATACCTTGATTTGGGTTGAATTTTCCACTTTTTAAATAGAAAATAAAATGCTTTGTTTGTTGTTTTTTTTACGATTTTTAAGACTTCAGAAATGTCTACGATTTCTGTCAAATGTATCAGTGATCACATGGTGTACCAGACTATGGAGTGTGTTGGCTTTTTTAAGACTTTTTATTGTTGGCATATTTGGACAAAAGAAAGCATTTAGACAAGGATAAAAAAATCTATAAATAAACATTGTATATAAAACAAAAAATCACCTTTTTGTGTATCTGGATTGAATCGTCCTGGCGACGACAACTCCATGTGTGTTTTCTATCAAGCTCATCGATTCCGTGAACACATCATGTTCTCTTCTCTCCAGCGTTCGATGACTCCAACAACAGACTCTCGTGTCCATGATCCGTCTTTGTTTGGACCGATCACAGTTTTTTTTCTTCTCATCACTTGAACTGCGACTTTATATATCTGCTGTGTCTGATCTGAAGACGTCGCTCCTCACACACACACAGCACTGCCACGTAAGTAACACACACTCACACACACACACACACTCACACACACACTTACAAAGGCAACTGTCAGCAGCCTAGTGCTGGAAGTGTGTGAACACTTGCCTGTGTTTGCGGTTAAACGCTGGGGGGTCCACAAAAGCTGGAGATGTGAGTCGTCTGTCAGAATCTTCCTCACACGTTCAGAAGTGTTTGTTGAGCAGAAGGATCTACTGGAACTTCTACAAAACTCCTCTAATAAATAACACACAAACCAAAGTAGTTTCTCCGAAAACACGTTGTCTTTCCGGGAGCGGCTCCAGCGCCGGCAGCTGCTGGAGGTGAAGGTCCAGCTCGTCTCTGCGGCTCTAATCTGGTTAATTGAGAAAAAGGACGTTTGATGAGTCGAGATCTGTCGCGTTCTCTCGTTCGCCCTAAAAGGCCGAATCCTTGTCGACTAATCCTCAGTCGCTTCTTACGGCAGCTGCTCTCGTCCTCTTTGATCCGGCCCAGCATTCCCGGATCAAAGCCCGGAAAACTTCCTCGTTAATGAAGGAGGTTTTTTTTGTTTGTTTTTTTTCACCAGTCTTTGTTTTTCAAATAAACACAAACTTGGATCTAAAGCATCGTTTTTCTTTTTCTGTGGTGAAGAACTCGTTTAGAACTCGTCCAAACTTCAGCCATCTTTGGAAAAGTTCTACCGCTTTCCTCTGCTTCTGTCACGTGATTGGTTGGCTGGGCGGCAAAGCATTGTGGCAGAATTTGTACCAGTGTAATTTGGGATGTTTCGAAGCGCAGGTCGACAGAAAACATAATTTTCAGGGTCCTTTGATACAGTTAAGAGAGGACACATTTGGATAGAAGGCACTATAACAAATGTGTTTGTGGTATCCCTTGTGTTGTCTCTGGGTCAAGTTGACCCAAAGGCCCTAAAAAAATTTGGTTGTGGTATTCCTTGTGTTGTTTCTGGGTCAAGGTGACCTGGAGTGCCTAAAACAAATGTGTTTATGGTATCCCTTGTCTTGTCTCTGGGTCAAGGTAACCTGAAGGCCCCAAAACAAATGTGTTTATGGTATCCCTTGTGTTATCTCTGGGTCAAGGTGACCCAAAGGCCCTAAAACAAATGTGTTTGTGGTATCCCTTGTGTTATCTCTGGGTCAAGGTAACCTGAAGGCCCCAAAACAAATGTGTTTATGGTATCCCTTGTGTTATCTCTGGGTCAAGGTGACCCAAAGGCCCTAAAACAAATGTGTTTGTGGTATCACTTGTGTTGTCTCTGGATCAAGGTGAACGAACTCCCTGGCTTGCATGAATACATATGCAGTGGTGGAGGTCGACACGAGGGATACCACAAAAGCATTTGTTCTCGGGTCTTAGGGTCACTTTGACCCTGAGATAACACAAGGGGTAAAATGGAAAGAATGTAAATTTAAACTGCAGTTTCATATTACAAAGGAAATAAAATATGAG